>NC_083731.1:13417424-13717781 GCF_028564815.1 Eubalaena glacialis | reverse complement strand
AATAGTAACTGTGTCCCAGGCACGGGTGAGTCATTACTCATAAAAACGGCAGAAAAGCAGTTTTCCAATGCTAAAAGTGACATTAGTGATATATAATAATGGCTCAGGATATCTTGGCTGCATGCGGTTATGTCGGCAGCAGCAGCTACAGCAAAGCACCATCGTTGGGTGTGCTGGAAAGAGGTGGCCCTATATCTGATGTCACATCCAATTCCTTAAACTACCTAATCCAGGTGATTTGTAGATCATCTTTAAAGTTGAGATGGATTCACCAACAGTGAGGGTCTAGAAACAGTCAGTCCAGCCGTTCATAAGTAATATTTGCTGCTGACATCCATAGTCAGTACATATTTATAGAACACCAGATTATTTTTACAGGCATAATCTTGTTATACCTTTGCACCTACCCTGGGAGTTAGATCCTGTTGTACCATTTTTTTGTAGATGGAGATGTAGTCAAGGAGGTTAAATATCAAGGAGGTTAAAGGTCACACAACTAGCAATGGTACAGCCTGGCCTGGGCTGCTTCTGACTGCAGAGCTGGTACTGAGGGGCGTCAGCTGATAGGGTCTGTGTGGCAAAGGAGCTACTGACGGATGAGCTGAAGTGGCTGTGTTTATGAGTAAGGAGGGAAGGGAAGAGCCTAAGAAAAGCCCTGAGGATGCCACACCGAGGTGGAAGCCTGGCCAACGGTGCAACCAGCTCTCCCAGACCTCCCTGAGCTTTCAACGAAAGGACAATCCTCACAAGCTCAACGTTTAGAATGGATTGCTGGGAAAATTTACTGTCTTTCAGCCACAACCTCTCAATTTAAGTGATCCCTCAACAGTCTTGGCAAGTGCACAAACAACAGTGTCTGCTTTGTGTCCCATCATCCCAAGCTCCTAGTGACCTGCTGCACTGGGCCAGGTCTGTCCAAACTATAGCACACTCAGGTGGTTTCTGCCTTCAACACAGATGTCCTGTAGTTGAGTAATTGAGTATTTTCAGTATCCACTCTACCTCTCTGCTGCTTTTGACTCCCAGCTCAGACCAGGAGCAGAACAGCATGGAATAAGAGTGCAGACTTTGGAGTCAGAGAGCCAGGGTTTGAATCTCAGCTGTGTGACCTTGGGTAAGATACCTAACCTCTCTGTCCCTCAATTGACTCTTCTGTAAAATGGGGACAATAATAATAATAATTATCTCATAGGGTTAGTGGGAAGATTTAATAAGGATATAAATGCTATACCTGCTTTGGGTCATTCAGTTATTATCCAGAGGCTGATATGTGCATATATGTGTAAGTATCATTTTTCTTTAAATTCTTCTCTTTTACTTCCCTCAGCCTTTACCTTTTTTTGCTCTTTTCCTATCTCAATCTCCTCCCAATGCTCTTTTGTTTCCTATTTTACAAATGACCAAACCATCAAGTCTACTCTCCACTTACTTAACCTCCAACAGTTCCATCTTTGAAAAGAAAAAAAACTACATTCACAGCTTTAATTATCACGTAGGTTCTGCTAATGCTTAACCTGAGATGCATATTAAATAGGATTTGCGAACTCACTATGTGCCGAGTTCTGAGTTCCTCTGACATGTTCTTTTGTTGATTTCTCTCAAAGGCAAGTATGTTATTACTTTGATATTAAGAAGAGAAAGTTAAGTTTCAGAGAGATTTACTAACTTGCCTTCAGCTTCACAGCAGGCAGATAACAGTTATCACTGTCTGCTGCCTGCTGAGCGTAAGAGGTTCATTTTTCACAAGCCATTTACAGATTCATTTACAAAGAATATAATAATGTTCTGGAGAATTTGTGCTGTATGGCAAGGGCCAGGTAAGGGGAAATTTTTAACTTAAAAAGACCAAGTCCTATAAAGAGCCCGGGGCCAGTTGGAAGTTCTGGCTTGGAATCCTCTTTTAGCCGTTTAAGATCAATGTCAGCTCAGGCAAGTCATGTAATCTTTTTGAGCCTCATTTTCCTCATCTGGAAAATGGGAATCAATATTGTTGATGTGAGAATTTAAAAATGGAAACAGACATGAAAATTGTAGACTTTATGTTACAATAGATATGTAAGTTTTATTAATCTTATTATCATTTTTCAGACCAGTAGGTTCCACCTGCAATTTAAGATGTAGATTGGGGAATATTAATTAACTCTTGGACAAGATGCATTCTGAATACCTGATATAATTTTAGCCAAGGAAAGATGAAGAATGGTAGGCTTGTGCCTTTGGAAAAGCATGTTCTGACTTTAAAAGGAAGCTCTATTAGTATCAAACTGAATTTGGGGGCCATTTTGACCAATTTCTAAGTGAGAATATAGACAGTCAATTAAATTTTATTGGTCAGTAAAGCTATGTGTCATTCCATTCCTCTTTTCCCAGCCTAGTTTATTGCACTAATATCTAACTGGTTTTTGTGGATTTTCATCCTAATGAAACTAGACTATAGGAAGAGGTGTGTGGATTATATCTTTGGTTCATTTAATGAGCCAGGAAAATAAGGTGTAGCTCTCTCTTCAATCAGCAGACCTCAGGCTGTTTCAATGAGAATAACCCAGGTGCTGATCACCTTAATGACAACACTATTTTAAAAAGCATTTTAAACACATTATACTGTAGATTATTCTATTTTTTTTTCCCCTAATGGAGCTGTCCTTGAAGGACCATTATGCCATTCCTTTCAGATGTTTAATAAAGCACGAGATTATAATGATCATGCTTGAGAATAGGTTTTGTACAGCTGGGAATTGCAGTGTAGCAATCTTCTATTAAATCATCAAGACGCTAAAATGTATCTTTAGTGGAATGGTGATGCAGATTTTATTAAATTGGTCTAGTCAGTATTGCCTATGATCATTCATATAATTTTATTTTTAATTATTATCATCCTAATCAAAAAGCATGTATTCAAGATTCCTTTGTGCATATTCCAGGGTTGAGATCTAGGAGAGTTTCAGCGCAGGCCCTCCACAGGCTTATAGTTGGAAACAACCCTGAAGTTTATCTAATCTAGTAAATGAAGGGCAGATTCACTGTTCATTGTAGATGTTGTAGATGTTGGTGTGAGAGTTTGAGTGTGGGCTCCTGGGTGTGCTTGCCTGGGTTCAAAGACGTGCAGTGTACTTTGTACTAGGCTACCTGTCTGGGCATGTTACTTAATCGCCTCTGAGAACAATGTGACCTTGTGAGAATTAAATGAGATGATTTGTGTTAAGTAAACCCTTAGCATTGAGCCCTTAGCAAGTGCCTAGTAAATGGTAGCTTTTTACAAATACGATGCTGATCATTACAGATAATGTTTAACCAGGAAATTTAGATTTATTTCCCACACAATTTCTAAACAGTCTTTATTACACTGTTCTTGACATTCAGATATTTTAAAAATACAGAGTCAAAGGTCTGACCAGGTGAGTCGAATCTCTTTCTTTCAGAATTATAACACACACAAAAAAAAAACTTTTGTAGCAAATGAATTTCAGTAAAGTAATTTTTATTTCATTTTGAAAAGATTATTTACTTTCCTCCCAATATTATTCCAAATACATGTTTTACAGACAAGGGCCTCTGTGGATTGTGTTGCATTGTGTACACGCAACAGGCAGGAGGACAGTGTGACTGGGCTCAGCATCTTTCACCCAGAGGGAAGGAGCTAGGCGCTCTCCATGCAGTAGGCGGTATTCAGGCAGAAGACTTCAGAGATCTTATAGTTCTGGAAACTGCAAGAGGTGCCTTGTTTTTGGTTCACAAATGGTCAGGAGGGGAGCAGAGAGAGAAAGCCACAAAAGCAGAGCTCTGGGATCCAGACAGAAACTCTCAGGTTTCCTGGTTAAGAAAGAGAAAGCAGGAGCTGTACTGAGCAATGGATTCAACTAGACAAAACGAAAAAGGAGCCTCAGGATGGAAAGCTAGTCGGCAATTCAACCAATAAAATGTTTTCTTTTGATCTCAATTTAATTTTTTTAATAAATCAAACTTGTGATGATCTTACATAGAGCTTTTAATAAAAAGGATCCCGTGACACAGGTCTGGCAACGGCTTAGGCAAGGGATTTCTTTCTATCACATTGTTTCAGATCCGTTCCTGATTAAAGGGTGAACCTATCACACTTACGTGTATTATAAAGGACTGAAAAAAAACCTTAAAAAGAAATCAAACCCCAGGTGTCTCAGATAGTGACAGAGCAACAGCATTTGTTTGGCTTTGAAAGTTGTTATTATTTTTGATCCCTGCCCCTTTAGAATGAACACCCATTAGTCTTAAAAAAATTTTCTTTAAAGTTGCTCCATTTTCAAATATTTACTTTTATGCTTGAAGAAGTCTTAAAGCAGTGGGGGAAAAAAAACCACTTCAAGTTACATTTGGGAGGAAGAAACTGAAGTATATAAGAAAGGGAAAGGAGGACAGGTAATAATCCCCAGACCTGACTGGCACATGCTCTAGGGGGTGTACAGGTATAGGGGACCTGTGACAGTCCCACAGAATCATGTCACTTTATGTAGCTGCTCAACGGTTTCGAAAGTGTGCCCTGCTCTTCAGTGTAGCATCCCAGCATGGTAATGACACCAGTTTAATGATTGGGATGGAATATGCAAGGAGGGATTTGAAAGAACTTAATTGTGCATCTATTAGGTGCAATACATCATGTGGCCATGTCTTCATGGAGTCCCTCCGAAGTATGTATTATCATACCTTTTTTTCTTGTAATGTTAAGTGACTTGCTAATGCTGTGTTTTGGGGAGCCATGCCTGATGCCAAAACTCATCACCTTCCTTTATGATACAGCCTATTTCTGAGATGATGGGCTCCTGTAAGAGAAGTAAACCCAAGGAGACGTTTATGCATGCCCCCCACCTGCTCCCTTCCCATTGCTTTGGTCCCAAGTGTGAGGTCTGTGCCATATCTGTAGGGCCAGCCTGTGTGCAAACAACATCTTGACTTTTCCCCTGCCTCTATTTATTGCCCTGCAGATAACACAAAAAATAATATAATTGGCTGTAACTTCTTCAGATATAAATGATAATGATACATATCTAGTTTATGACCTTACTCATTTTTCACCGCCCAGAAATAGGAAAAGGAAACTACTTTGTTGTTCCTTGCAATTGAAAATGAACTAACAAGTTCAGCAAGAGGTGTGAACTGCATTTTGAAAGTTTCTTTAGGGCATGAGTAATTGGACAATTTAGCACAGTACTTCTGGCTGATGCATTTTGTAGAACTTTTCTTCTACTTATTCAGGAACTCTTTGGGAAAAAACTCAGACTGCATGCAGTTTATGTGTTTTTAAGTGAAGAAAGTACACACTTACTATTCTTTTGTCTTATAAAATTACTTGAGATTATTTTTTTTCCCTTTATGGTGAACTGCTGTAATCTGTCTTGGAAAGTACTTTTAAAAAACCAAAGATGAAGTTCTGTTTCCTTCACAGATCATTGGGTGCTTTGCCTTAGTACCTTGCATAATGAATGTCTTGTTGGCATACTGCTTAAGCACCATTTAGTCATGAAACCAGAAGAAATTCCCTATTTGACTAGGAGTGACTCTTTAAAACCATAGCAAATGCACATGAAAATAAAAGGAAAAGAAAGCACAAGGTCATGAGAATTTGTGTGGGGATGATTTCTCCATGAAAAGATCTGGGCAAATCTAAAATAAAAATCTCTTAATTAAATTCACAGAAATAACAGACTATCTGATTACACCAAATCTTCCCTCATCCCCATCCTGAGTTTTAAAATAAGCAAGCTATTCCTCATGACCCTAAATAATTACTCAATTAACTTCTGGGATAGTGCTCAAACATATCAAGAATAGAACAAACACAAAACCCAAATTATTTAAAGAACTCATAGTAATTAAACTTTCTACTAAAATCCATGGGAAAATACCCATTTTTCATGTGTACTTGCAGAATAGAAGCATTCTCTCCACCTGTCTCTTTGATGAGAGAAGAAATTAGAAGTGCTGTGGTGGGTGTTATATTAGAAGGACAAGGTCAGAGGCCATGGTGACATTGCAAGCTGCAGCTACAGTGCCTAAACCAGCATGTATGACAGAGTGAAGAGTCTAAAGTGTGGAGAGCTCAGGACTTCTGGTTGACATCGTGGGTTGGCCACATACACTTATCTCTTTCCTCTTCCAAAACACTTATAAAATGAGAATAAAGGAAGTCATGAAGTATGATGCCTCCAGCTTTGTTCTTCTTTCTCAGGATTGCTTTGGCTATTTGGTATCTCTTGTGGTTCCATATGAACATTAGGATTATTTTTCTATTTCTGTGAAAAAGGCCATTGGAATTTTGACAGAGATTGTATTGAATCTGTAGATTGCCTTCAGTAGATGGACATTTTCACAATTTTAATTCTTCCAATCCATGAACATGAGATATCGTTCCATTTATTTGTGTCTTCTTCACTTGTTTTTATCAATGTCTTATAGTCGTCAGTGTATAGATTTTTCACCTCCTTGGCTAAATTTATTCCTAAGTGATTTTTGTTGCTGTTGTAAATGGGATTGCTTTCTTAATTTATTTTTCAGATCGTTCCTTGTTAGTGTATAGAAACAACTGATTTTTGTATATTGATTTTGTATCTTGCAACCTTACTGAATTCGTTTATTAGTTCTAACAGTTTTTTGTTGGGGTATTTAGGGTTTTCTCTATGTGAGATTTATCATGTCTATTTAACTTCTTCCTTTCTTATTTGGATAGCTTTTATTTCTTTATTACAAAACTACAGAAATCAGAACAGCAGGGTACTGGTATGGAAATAGGCACATAAACCAATGGAACAGAATAGAGGGCCCAGAAATAAACTCACACATACAAGTCCAACTAATCTTTGTCAGTGGTGCCAAGATACACAATGTGGAAAGAACAGTCTCTTCAAAATGATATTGAGACAACTCATCAATCACATGCAAAAGAATTTAAATTAAGACCTGAAAATGTAAAACTCCTGGAAGAAAACATAGGGGAAAATCTCCTTGACATGGGCAATGGTTTTTTTGGCTATGACTATAAAAGCACAGACAACAAAAGCAACAATAAATAAGTGAGACTACATCAAACTAAAAAGTTTCTGCACAGCAAAGGAAACAATCAACAGAGTAAAAGTGCAACCTACAGAGGGGGGGTGGAATATTTACAGTCCATACATCTGATAAAAGGTTAATATCCATAATATATAAGGATCTCCTATAAATCAATTGCAATAAAACAAGTAACCTGACTAAAAAATGGGCAAGGACCTGAACAGATGTTTTTCCAAAAGAGCGATACAGTTGGTGAACAGGTATATGAAAAGGTGCTCAACATCACCAGCCATCAGTGTAATGCAAATCGAAACCAGAATGAGATAATCATCTCTCACCTGTTAGAATGCTTATCATCAAAAAGACAAGAGATAACAAGTATTGGTCAGGGTGTAGAGGAAAGGGCACCCATGTATATCATTGGTGGAAATGTAAATTGGTACAGCCATCATGAAAAACAGTATGAAGTTTCCCCTCAAAATTAAAAAAAATTGAACTATTACCATATTTCAGCAATCTCACTTCTGGGTATATATCCAAAGGAAATGAAATCAGTATGGCAAAGGAATATCAGTACTCCTTTGTGAGACAATGGATGTGTGAATTAATTTGATTGTGGTAGTCATTTCACTATATATATATATATATATATATATATATATATACACATAAAATCATCATGTCGTACCCCTTTAAAAATCACGTTGTACAACCTAAATATATATGCAATTTTTATTTGTGACTCATATTTCAATAAAGTTGGAAAAAATAAAATGAGATGGACTTCCCTGGTGGCTCAGTGGTTAAGAATCCGCCTGCCAATGCAGGGGACATGAGAAGGAGTCCTGGTCCAGGAAGATCCCACATGCCGCGGAGCAACTAAGTCAGTGCACCACAACTACTGAGCCTGCGCTCTAGAGCCCGTGAGCCACAACTACTGAGCCCATGCGCCACAACTACTGAAGCCCATGCACCTAGAGCCCGTGCTCCACAGCAAGAGAAGCCGCCGCAATGAGAAGCCTGCACACCGCAATGGAGTAGCCCCCGCTCGTTGCAACTAGAGAAAGCCCGCATGCAGCAACGAAGACGCAATGCAGCCAACAAGGAAGGAAGGAAGGAAGGAAGGAAGGGAGGGAGGGAGGGAGGGAGGGAGGGAAAGAAAAAAGGAAGGAAGGAAAGAAAGAGAGAGAGAGGGAAATAAAGAAAGAAAATGAGAGTAAAGGAGTAAAAGAAGCATTAACCCACAAGAACCAACATATATAGAAAAAACTTATGTCACTATGAAATAGAAAACATCCCAATAGAAAAATGAGCAAACAGAACAAATAGGCATTTTTCAGAAGAAGAAAGGCTTATCGTGGCTAATGAACATGGAAGAAAGTGTTTAAGTTTAATCTCATTGGGAATCTGAGAAGTGCAAATGAGGAGAAAAATGAGATGCCATTTCTCGCCCACCAGATTGGTAAAAATTAAAATGTCTTCTATCATGTGTTTATGAGAATGTAGTGAAACAAAAACTCTCATATACAGCTGGTGGGAATATGTACAACCATTTTGGAAGGAACTTGGCAGCATTCATGAAAATGAAAAATGTGCATATACTCTGTGACCCAGAAGGAGTTCCACTACCAGGTCTCCAGCACAGAGAAACTGTCACTCATATGCTGCAGAAGGCATTACCACAATATTGTTGGAAATATAAAATAGGGACGCAATTAGGTACTCTGTAATATATTCATACTACAGTGCTTTTAACAAATTCTACCATTTGACTCTGTGAATCTCTAAATTCAAGTACCTGGATACTATGATTACTATTTCATCACATAGTCCAATTTTAGACCATAGTATAATATTTACCAATACAAAAACAGGATATATCTGAGAACAGTGGATTTAGGAATGCACTGTACATACCATATGCCATATATTTTAATTTATAGCAGCTATGATTATGTTTTACTGTTACACTATGCTTATCTTGCTGAAAACCTTAGTCTAAATATCTCAGATAACCCTCGGTTGTAAGCCACTGTGATCTGAAATGCCTTCTGCTTTGCCAAGCTTTAGTCACTTCAAAAGTAAGGTCAGTGTAGTCTATGATAAATTCCTTTGAAAAATCATCCTTAAGTATGGAATTTACAAGTAAGGAATTTGTTTTCTTCAGAAGTAAGAATAAGGTCACACTGTCTAACCACACGTGGAGATTCTGCTAGGGCTGGGTTCACCTCATGGAAAGAGTATTTCTGTCCTGGTTTAAGGTTCTAAAACAGATTTACAGTTGATTCACCGTATCTGCAGGTTCTGCATCCATGAATTCAACCAAGCTCGGATGGAAAATATGCAAAAAAAAAAAAAATTCCAGAAAGTTTCAAAAAGCAAAACTTGAATTTGCCATGCAACGGCAGCTATATACATAGCAATTGTATTAGGTATTATAAGGAACCTAGAGATGATTTAAAGCATAGGGAGGATGTGCACAGATTATATGTGAATGCTATGCCATTTTAGGTAAGGGACTTGAGCATCCTCAGATTTTGGTATCCAAATAGTGGTGCAACTGTACTTCATTTTCTGAATTAGTCATGATCCCACAATGAAAGACAGAATGGCTTTTCCTTTATACTTCTTTTTATTGTATCACGAACAATTCCTAGCATCGTACTGGTGTTCAATAGCTACTACTATTCCCAAACTACTTTAATAATATGACAGAGAGAAGATGCTTTGCTGAGCTGTTGGCTTTTAGCTTGGAGAAAGATGATGACATCTTCCCAGGAGATTTGACGTTATAAGTCTGGTCTTCATATTCTCTATTGTACCCTAGGACAAGCACCTTGCTACTAATCTGAAGAGGAGACTGACACCCAGGAAGTCAGAGCAGAAAGATGGGAGAAACCTGGGTCCTTGATCATATCTTTCACCCAGCCCTGAGCCCATCCACACTCGAGATATCCTATTTATGAAATAATGCTTTTGCATGATGTTGGACTTTCTATTATATTACTTGAGGCTGGAAGCATCACAATGGATAGCATTTTAGAATAAGCTAACTTTGCAGTTATCAAATATGCTAAAAATTGCACATGTTTTATCAAGCCACCGACATTTTCCTCTAACAGAAGAGTAAGAGCAGGGATAACAAATCAAATAAACCTTAGAAATAGGAATGATTGAATATTCAAATTGAAATGACGTAATGATACACTATTCCAGCCCTTTTCTTTAAACGGGGAACTTTAGGCCCAAGGAAATACAAACGTTGCTCAGGGTCACTCAGCAAGTTTATGGCATATTGAGATTAGATCTCAGGGCCAGATTGGCCACCTCATACTCTCTCTATATGGTGTTAGTGTCAGAGAGAGAGCGTGTGTTATTGAGAGTGGAGACCTAGGTATTAACACAGCAGATTCCGTTTCTGGGTGTTCATGAGTGCTTGCCCACCTAAAACTTCATAGAATCCCTTTTCAACTTATCATTAACTTGAAAGGATTGTATAAGATTGAGGCATTATTATTTTATGTTTCATTTTATAGGAATATACAATGTCAACACTTCCAGTGTTGTTTATACATAATTAATAATTATAGGCACTTCAGGGATTTGAGGATTTTTTTAAGCAATAAATATGCCTCTGGTTTGGTTTACATGCTTTCTGATTAATGCAGGAGGACCTGTGACACTTGCTCATTTCATCCTATTTTAATTGTGAAATGTTTTAGCCTGCATTTTGGCTCTGAGTTTTCACACAGCACGGTTTCTGCACTCATACCTCTTTGCCTAGTTAATGTTTAATGTCACTTGTATTCTTACACCTCTGGATATTAAGCTACAGAAAGGTTTTTCAGTGATATAAATTATAGCTTCCATCAGAAGTGATGGTGGAATTAATATCCCAGATTAATGTAAGGCTGAAATCTAAGTGGATAGCACATTAAAAGGATGAACAAAGATTCATGCACTCTGGTTCGCAGCCTAAATGAAAGGTCAGGGAGTTGAGCCTTTGGGTCAACACATTATGTTTAGGAGCGTTTTCATCACCCACAAATCTA
This sequence comes from Eubalaena glacialis, assembly GCF_028564815.1. NCBI lineage: Eukaryota > Metazoa > Chordata > Mammalia > Artiodactyla > Balaenidae > Eubalaena > Eubalaena glacialis. The sequence continues at coordinate 13,706,709 of NC_083731.1, read as the reverse complement.
ACGACCCATTAGATCCTGACTATCCACTGGCCACTCCCACACTAGTGCAGTCAATAAACATTTATAGAACTTAATCTATGCCCACAGTATGCAAGAAACTGGGGAGCATATTGGCAGGTGTAAGAGGCAGGGGACCAAGGAGTGGCAGAAATGTAACAAGGAGAATAACACAACAACCCTGGCCATGAAGAGTGTGCAATCTAATGGGTGAGGTAGCTAATCAAGTAATTACAGCATATTATCGTCAGTGATATAGGAATGGCTTGACCAAAGTACTTTTGAATGTAGATGAGTGTACAGTTGGCCTTCCGTATCCGTGGATTCCGTATCTGTGGATTCAACCAACTTCAATTGAAAGTATTTGAAAAAAAATTTCAAAAAGTTCCAAAAAGCAGAATTTAAATTTGCCACAAGCTGGAAACTGTTTACACAGCATTTACATTGTATTTACAAAGCGTTTACATTGTATTAGGTATTATAAGTACTCTAGAGATGATTTAAAGTATACAGGAGGATGTGCATAGGTTATATGAAAATACTATGTCATTTTATACAAAGGATTTGAGCACCTGTGGATTTTGGTATCCCCGGGGGTCCCTGCAGATAGCGAGGGACCACTGTACATTTACTTAGGTCTTCTCTGAGAAACTGACATATAAGCTGGGTATTTAAAGATGAGTAGAATTCTGTAGGTGTAGAAGAGAAGGGAGAAAGGGACTATTTCAACCAAGAAAACATAATTTGCAAAGGAATACTAGCCAGAAAATTGTTGTTGAAGTAACCATGAGTAAGTAGTTCAGGAGGTCTGGGGGTGGAGGATATGCATGGTGAGAAATCTAACTGAATATTCTAAATGATAAAGGACTGATAGAGTGATGGCAGGAATGCTCACTCAATCCGTTAACAGCATTATTTAAAGCTCAAGGCTTCTTTCCTCCTCTCCATGTACATTGCTCAGCTCTACATGTTGATCAGTCATAAGTCATCTGGTCATTCTAATCTGCTGTCACTGGGCAGTTATACATGTGCACGCACATCAGTCAAAAAAGATCTCCCTTCTATTATATACAAAGACTAAGAGGTGACATTTCACCACTAAGAAGCTCCAAACTGAGCCATGTTGAAGCTCGTATTTATAGCAATGTAAGGTCAATAATAAACATGATATTGCCATACATGTAGGGTAAGGTGAAAGAGAATCTACAGTTGAACATAAGTGCATGTTTATTTCAGCTTCCTCTTTATTAATAAGTTTATAACATAGAGTCATTTATTATGCCTGTATTTCTCCATTTAACAAATTAATCTTCAAGATTCTTTCTTTTGGTGTCTCTGCTCTCCCCACCAAAGTGAGGCTCACAGTAATTGTTGCCTGAGAAGAGAAGATTATCCATGAGTTTAGGTCTTGGTAATGTTAATGGTAGAAAAGGAGCTGTCACTTTTCTTGCCATTAGAATGACTAAGGGATATTTGACTCAGTTTCATTTATAAATTAAACCTAGTGTTTAGGAAAAAGAGTTGGAGAAACCAAAGATAGTTTGAGTATTTATGCTCATCTCATATCAACAAGGACTTAAGGTATTGAACACATGTACTGATCCATGAAATACTGAAACAACCCACTGAAGGGAAATGCAGAGTCCCTGGAATCCAGTAAATTTAAGCCCCAGTTGCACATATGTGTAATGTATACTTTTCTCTTTGAGGTCACTGCACATAAAGAAATATAGACCGTGGGAATGAAAGAAAAATGACATTATAGCTCATCTAGCCTAACGCAGAGTGCTGTACTCTTCCTGGAGAGCATATGGAAGAGTGAAAGAGTACTTAGCAGGGGTCAGAGGACCCCTGGGTTCTGGTCCAGGATGTGGAACTTAGTTGCTACTATATCTTGGGCAAGTTCCTTCACCTCTGTTTACCCTCACATCACAGAAGTCTAATTTGGGCACAAATTAGAAAATACATATGGACTCCCTGTGAGGAGTGGAGATGAATCATTATACTATATTATCACTTCAGTAAGAGCATTATTACTATGAGAATTCTTGATCATTTAACTAGAACTAGACTAAAATTTACCTTTCTACTCTCTGTAGTCAAATGTTTTCCGTGCAAAATTTGGAATAAACAAGATTTGATGGCACATTTTTGATGTGCAGAAGTATTTTCAAATGCCTCCTGATGCCATTTGCATGTAAACAATTTATCTGCTAATTACAGATGAGTTATTCAGTTATTAAAATAAACCCTACAGGACTTACATTTGGCAGTATTTAAGTGGTTGCTTTCACTTACTTAAAAATAATCATTATGTATTTCTTCAAAAATAGTTAATTTCTGACTTTATTTTTTACCAATTCGCTTGTCCCCACCTTGTACCCCATTCTCCTCAAAATGGTCCGAATCGATGAAGCTTTAGTGCACCGGTTCAGCCAGTGCTTGACACAGCTTTTAATTCTACAGTCTGTGAGCTGTTGGTGGTGCCTGGGTCCCTGTTGGCCTGTGATGAACATTACAGATACATGAGCAACACCCCGAGGCAATGACTGTTTATCCATTATAATGACAAGGAGCAATAATAGATATGTTGAACAAATCAACATATAATAAAAAAGTCATCTATTTCAGATTTTCAACTATGGTGTTTGCATTTACATTTAATGTGATTATCTTGCTCGATGAATTCCTTTCCAATGTTATAGTGACGCCTTACCCTGAAGACACAACTGAAGGTCAAGGTGCAGAGGAAAGAACCCTAGACTATATGGGTATACTGAGTTCAGTCCGATTCCTGCCACCAGCTGGCTGTGTAACACGGAGAAAGCTGCGTCGCCTCTCTGGTCCTCACTTTGCTCATAGATATAAGGTTGAACGTGAGAATCTCTCAGTCACTTTCCAGTCCTATCTCCCGGTCTACTCTTGATGGGAATAGTGCTTTCATATCCCTCACCAAAGAGCCTTTTACACCTCTCTCAAACTTTCATATAACAGATAGAATATTTAGTCTCTCGTTTAAACAAACAAACAAGGAAATCAACAAACAACAAGCAAGATCTCAGCAGGGCAAATCATTAACTCAGCTAATTCAGAAAACATCAGTATTTTTTCTAAAGCAAGAAGCTCACGTTTTAGCCCTTCCTCTGTCACTGACAAATTAAGCGACCTTCCACGAGGCACTATAGGGGGTTTCCCCGGTGGTATTTCTTGAGTGACAGGTCTTAGGCACTCATTAAGATGCCAAGTGCTAATGTAATATGATATGATTCTATGCAAATGCTCTGTTATCAGTAAGTCAGGTGCTGGGTTAGGAACAATATAATCTCCCTTGGATAATTGAGGACTGCTATCTTATATTTGAGTTGATAATGAATTTTCTCTGTTGAGTGATTTTTCATTTTTTTCAGTTTTGATTCACTATATGATATAATTGAATTAGAAACTAATGTCCTTATATATTTTTTCCTTCCAAATTCCTTTTTACTGCCTCCAAAGATTCAGTTTGACTGGGAAATGTTGTTTTTTCTTATTTATTAGTGCATAAGCATCTTCCAAGCAATATATATGTGTGTGTGTGTATATATATATATATATGTTTATGAACAATGCAATTCATATTTTGCAAAGCATATTGGCATATGAGCCTTTCCTAAAAGATTTGTCTATAATGTTATTATTTTCGTCTTCACTAACTGGCTATAATGGAAGCAGTTGATCCATGTTTGCTACTTTATTCACCACTTTGAAGTGTGTGTGTGTGTGTGTGTGTGTGTGTGTGTGTGTATGAAATGGTTGTACCTTATGGATTAGTTCTCGGCAGCAAGCCCACTTAAAATTTGTCATGCCTTGTGATCCTGACAACACATCAAGAGGAGGTGATTTAGGAAAACACAGATTGTTTGCTAATTCCTACTGTGAGTGGATTTCTTACTAATTAATTTTTCCTTTGAACCTTCCTAAAATTTTCTTTAAACGTAATTATTGTGTGGAAAGAATTTTTTTTGATTGAGGAAATATTAGCTTTTTGGACCTCTCTCTTTAAATCTTATTCTTTTTTAAGGTATGTAACTAAAATTATTTAAAACTCACTGTTTTTTACAAAGCTGTTTAAATAGATTTTGGTATCTGCTCGTATAGTTAGAAAATTTTTCTTAGAATTCAGGCTTCTCATCTATTCCCTTATGTTTTAATAGATACATACACAGAGAATACTTTATTTTCTCATTTCAAGTCTTTAACATTTAAATAATCAGCCTCCTTAAAACGATGGAAAATTGGGTCTTTGAGTTTTAATAATCTCATAAGAAGTAAGAAAATGAGTGAAATTTTTAGTCTTTATTGGTCATAGAATCAAATATATCTATGGAATAAAATGAAATAGTGTGGTTTAATTGGGGGGCTTTATTAAATTACCTTAAACAGAACTTTAAAAGAGCTTGCTTAGTTTCTATTTCTTACATGCTATTTTTTTAAAATAGTAGATTTCAGGAAAAATAAGCAGTTTCAAACCATACTAGTATACTGTTCAAAAAAGGACTAAGTTCAGGTCCACTTTTCTCTTTATATGCTGATTACATTGCAGTGTAGTCATTTCATGCGACCACTAATTTTTGAGTGCTTTGGGGATGCCCAGAATTACTAAAAGAGGTATCAAGGAAGGCTCTTGTCCTTAGGGAACTGACACAGGAGTCTTGGTGAGATAAGACAAGTGCCCCAAAACACCTAGAGAATATATGCATGTTAACTTTCAGAAAGAAAACCAAGGTAATGAACAATGTTGGTGAGATATACAGAAACAATTTAAATAGGAAGTCAAATTAAAGAAAAAACAATCTGGATTGAAGAAGAGAAAATGTGGTGAAGGAGCAGGAAACAAAAACGAGACTTTTGGGGCTGTTGGCCTAACTGGGACATAGGACTGAAGTGGGGAACAGGGAAAGAGCTTCGAAAGGTCTCTGATGTTTGCTACAGAGGCATTTGCGTGTAATCCAATTTTGGTCACACTGTTAGATGCCAACCAAGTCACCTAAGCAGTTGAGGACTTAACATGTTCTGTGTAAAGAAGAAAGTTTCTATTCAACTCCAGCTGTTATAGCCAAGGGTAAATGCAGATCCAGTGCGGCCAGATCTTCAGATCTTTCAGATGCAGCCAGGCACCCAGATTTTAAAGAAAATGCTCTTAACCTTAAATATTGACTCTTTTTTACTACTATGTGAGCCAAATTAAAAATATCTGCTAGCCTGACACAGCCTAAGAATGACCAATTTACAATTCTTTACAATGGTAAGGAACACTGGAAAGTTTAAACCTGAGAGTGTTACTGAACTCAGGTCTGGTGCTCGCCACTCGAAAATCAATAACCGACAGGCAGTTTTTGGTAGAAAGGAAAGTTGCTTTTAATCAGAATGCCAACAATCGGGGGGGATGGTGGACTCAGTGTCCCTCAAAAACCACCTCTGAAGATCCTGCTCGGCCATGAAAGTTTTTAAAGGGAAAAAGGGAAGTAATCGCAGTTAACCATGGAGATAGGGGGTCAGAGTCCTTGACATGCCCCACTGTGCGCAGACTTGTCGGCGCCGACTCCTCCTGGTCTTTCCTTAGATGCTGTCTTGTTCACACAGTTTGTTCGGGAGATTACCGCAAGGGAAGCTAGGGAAGAGATCTGGTCATCTGTTAATTACTTATTCTTCATTTCTACTTCTTTGATCTATGGAAAGAACCAACAGGTTAGGCAAGGTATCGTGTGATCAAAAGACTTGAAAGGTGTGCTAGGGCTGGAGATGAGTGGAGCATGGGCGTGACTTGTTTAAGGTTACTAACAAGACAAAAGGGGCCCCCCTGTGGAGAGCTCTTTCCTGCCAAAAGCTGCTTACAAATCCCCACTTGTCAGAACATCTTTCTGTTTCTATGGGATTACGGGCGAAGGTCCATCTTCTGTAACTTCTTCATGCTGATATAGGGAGCTGTATTCTTAGAGTGGAAGATGTCTACATGGGTCTGTAACATATCGTTGCTGACAGTTTAGTTGCCCGTTTACATATACGAGCAGAACAAGCCACAATTACTTGATGCCCACAAAGATATAGATTATTACGAGCAATAGTGCTAATGCCATTCTCTTAAGGCTGTTCCTGGAATTGTGCTAGCCGTAGACTCAGTACTGATCAAGATGGAGCAGCTTATGTCATGGCTGCAGCCTGGTCATCATGCAGTTAGCATTTTCCCTCTGGTGGCAGTTACAGTATCTGTAAAACAACTCCGGAATGTGCATCAGACTCTGAGTCTGTGACTCTATTGTGCTAATCATTAGCTCCTTGAGCCTGCACTTTGTGACTCAGGGGACCCTGGGAGACTTCAGCTTTTCTAGAAACAAGAGGCAGGGGACATGGAGGGGACTTCGTGGTTGAGGGGTGCTGCAGGGTTCTGCTTGGTTTCAATCCCCCCCTTTTCTTTGATACTCCTAAGGAGAATCTAGTTTAAGATAAATGCAAAAGGAGTGACAGAACTTGTATATTTTATTAGTTCACGTTTGAAGATAAAAGTCATGCAAGAAGCCTATCCCAAGATTTTGAACTTGGGGTTCCTGGTTGATGGGGATAGAAAACAGCTCAGGGAGCAATGAGAACCAATTTATAACATGTGTTCCTTCTTTTAGTAAGGCACTAGAGGGATAACCTGAAGCTGGTTGGAGATTTTAAACGAATGAGAGAGAGATAAATGTCAAAATTGATGAGGTACTTAATTGATCTCCTGTATAACCAATATATATTTGAGCACATGCCTCCTTCACATATAGAAACCATTCATGCACAACCTTGTATTTTTGCATTTGAGAAATACAGCAGGTTGGCTCATTCCCCAAGTACATATGATCCTATGTTTACCTATGCAGATATCTGTCCATTCATGCATGCATAGAGTTGCCAGATTTTACAAATAAAAATAAAGGATGCCCAGTTAAATTTGGATTTCAGAGAAACAACAAATAATTTTTTATATAAGTATGTGCCAAATATTGCAGGGGACTTGTTATACAAAAAGAATTAAATCATTCTTTGTTGATTTGAAAGCCAAGTTTAGCTTGACATCCTGTATTTTATTTGGCAACTCTACCCACTCATATGTCCAGGCCATCACCCTATTTCTGTTGGACCACTGCTGTAGTCTTCTCACTCATCCCATTGGTCTCACTTTTGCCCTTCTAACAATTCATTCTCCACACAACAGGCAGGGCGATTTCTTACAATCTGATTATGTCATCTCTTTCCTTTAAATGTTTTAGGAGGCTCCCTTTGTACTTAGAATAAAATTCAAACTCCTTACCATGACTTTTAAGGCCCTAAATGATTTGGACCACGCCTCCTCCCAAGTGTTATCTTGAATGCACCACTACCTGCCCAAACTTGAAGGTACTGTCCTTCCTCCTAGCTAAGTTGAGCCCCTTTACTCTTCTTTATTTTCTTCAGACCACCCAAACTGATTTGCACCTTGCAGCCTATTCCCTTGGCTTGGAAGCCCTTTCTCCAAAACTTTGCTCACCTGGCTTTCTCCATCATCATTCAGGTCATGGCTCCAATGGGACCTCCTCAGGGAGGCCACCCCTCATCCCCATCTAAAGTAGAATGAGAAAGTCTTGGTACTATTGACATTAGGGGTTGGATAATTCTTTGTGGAGAGGCGTTGTCCTGTGCATTTTAAGATGTTTAGCAGCCTCCTGGACCTCTACCCACTAGAGTCCCTCAGTTGTGACAATTACAAATGTCTTATCCAATGTCTCAAAACAAAATCACCCCTGGTTGAGAACCACTGAAGTAACCAGCCCCCTTTCACTTGATTGCTATCACATTATCTTATTTTCCTAACTTCTTAGCACTTATCACTATCTGCTGTTTTTCTGTTTGTATTTATTTGTTACTTGTTTATCATCTCTTTCTCTCTCACTAGAAGAGAAACAATCTGTGCAAGATTTGGTCTGTGTTATTCACTGCTTTATCCCTATTGTTGAGAACCATGCCTGGCACATCAAGGTGCTCAATAAAACATGTGTTGAATACATGCCAAATAACTTCAAATGACCTTTATTGAAAAGGTAACACACCCAGGCACTGTTGGGCTTAGGTGGAATAACAATGAACAGGACATTATGCCAGGTCTCTTGTCTCTGATGTCTTAGAGAGAAGTCCAATCATGAACTCCATGCTATAGGTAATAAGAATTACCGGCCCTACAGGCTCCAGGCATCTTGGGTTCAGATTCAGGGAAGCTAACCTTGTGACAGTGCCTGGGTCAATCCCATAAAACAAAGAATTGTCCTGCCCGAATGAGAACTTTGTGTCTGAGAGAAACTCAGGCTTGAGCCATCCATGCCTCACCTGCAGAGCTGGGAAGAGTGTCATGGGGCACAGACCATGTGGAGGAGAATTGGGGAAAGGAGTTTCACAGGTGAAAGGATACTCAGCAGAAGGGGGAAGGTCCAGTGCTTGGGAGAAACGCACGTCTTCTATAACAGGGGAAAGGTATCAGTGGGAGGCTACCAAGGACTTCGAATGTGGAGGTTGGAGAACTTTATGAAAATAATATTTAGATAATATTTTTGCATTATGTCACTTGGGTCAACTCTGATGAAATATAATTCTCGCTATTAATTACGGTATAATTTCTGTACTACACTTGGCACTGCTACAGAGGACTTTTTTCTTTATTCACAGTGTATATCTTCTAAAGTAAACTTAAAAAAAATTGGAGTCTATCATACATATTAAGAAGTTCACAGATCATAAGTGTGCAATGCAGTACATTTTCACAAGAGGAAACTACCCATGTAACAACCACCGAGTTCAGGAAAAAGAACGCGCCGAGCACCCCAAACCGCCCCCTGCCTGACTCAGTCACTGCTCCCCACTTTTCCCCCAAAGCGACCGCTGTGCTGATTTCTGTCACCACAGTGATTTTGTCAACCTTTGACATTTACATAGATGGAATTGCAGAGTATATGCTATTGTGTTTGCCTTCTTTTGCTCAACTTTGTTTGTAATATTCACTCCTGTTGTTTTTATAGCAGAAGTTTGTTGATTTCCATTGTCTTTATTATACCATTGTATAAATATGTCACAACTTATTTATTGATTCTGTCTGGATTGCTTCCTGGTTTGAGCTTTTACAAATAGTGCATCTATGAATATTCATATCAGTGTCTTTTGTGAGTATATGTATGCATTTCTGTGGGGCGTATACCTAGGAGTGGAATTGTTGGGCCATAGAGTATGTATATGCTCAGCTGTAATAGATACAGTCAAGCAGTTTTCCAGAGTGGTTGATTCCACTTACATATGTGAGAGTCCCATTTGCTCTACATGAGGATAGAATTTTTTAAAAGGCAGTAACTTACAGGATTAGGATACAGTGAAAAAAAAGTATTGCCTTAAGAGAAACACTGCCTACTCTGTAATAATTTTATGAATGCTTGGCATACTTCAGCGTTTGTAACAAAGCTGATCACTTCCTTTTGTGAAATTTTACCCATGTGCCTACTTGAACCTACTTCAGACCAGATAATGATGGTAAGTATCTACTGAGTCTAGGAAATTCAAATTATCCCCAGAATATTGGGGCTATGGGAATAACTTACTTTGTAAGTGTATAGTGTTCCTTTAACTAAATCATAAAAATCATTGCTGTGTTACACGAAAAGTTTATGAGGTCACATGAATGCTTGCTTACCGTGCATATGGTGAGAGCTGTGCATTTCCAGTTAAATATAGGAGCAGTTCTGGCTGTAAAGAAGTAGTTTAAGAAATCAAGAGAACTATAAATGGCCATCTGCTCTCTTCTCCATTTTTATTTGCTGAATTAACCCAGTGAAATATTCTAATGAATAACGGGTTGATATTCCTTCATTAATTTTTTCAAACTATACAATAATCCATCATTTTTACTGAGTGGAAACAATTTGCTACTTTGTAAAAATATTTTTAAAAATAGAGGCAGTGTGTGTAATTCAACTTTCCATTAATTTCAAGTGCGTTTTAGAGATGGAGCTAACTGAGAGCATCTTTTGGGTCAGGGTGCTGGGGAAAGAATTTCAGTTCTTTGAGATCACAATGCATATTGGGTGATGTATATCTTTGTTTTATAAGATATGTATGTTTGAGCTTATTTGAAAAGAACATAGAGAGAACCTTTCTCTGTATAGCCAAAGGTTGCTGAGATGGAAATGGCATCAATGATAATATAACACTTTGGCAAAAAGAGTGTAAGGATTAGTTCTTTAAAAATAATGTAAAACATATGTCACTATCGGAATGGAGCTTATGGCATTCCAATTCTGTACTCGATGCTACGAATCTAAAGCAAGTGGAGCATATGAATGTGTATATATGTAGGTGTGAGTGCACGCAAAGGCACACACTTAAATTAAAATTTCATTTAAGTATATTTTAAATTTGTTTCTGGGTTTGGTTTTGTTTTGTTTGTTTTTGCTTTTTCTTTTGATTTCTCTTTAGTTGGCATGGCACATTATATGCTTTCAGGCCACTTAAGGTTCACGTGTCCAGGAGCAGATGTCAGCTTAATGGCATCTTTAATGCCTGCTGTGCCACGTCCACAAGTAAATTCCCTGAAACAGGATTTGGCCAGAGGGTTCAAGCTGACATTTGGAGAATTGATGGATGAGGTGAGAGGTGGAGAAGAACAGGAAAAGAGCTTTAAAATAATCCAGTATTGACGATTTTTAACATTTCTACATCATTTACCAAGTATTTTCTCTTCTGGTGGTTTTCTAGCTCAGTCAGTTTTAAATAATTTATCAACAGATTTTTAAAAGCCTCTACTCCAGTTCTTATAGGTTTGGGGACCTGAGGGTATTCTTACCTATCAGTAGAGATATATTATTCCCTTTAAAGATAAGGGGTATTTTGTACAGAGGGAATGGAAAATAATTAGTAACAATGTTCCTGTGGATTATAGGAGCCTCTTCTACATTAATATTATTTTGAAATAATGACTAAATTCTGAAAATTATGACAATGCACCAATCACCAGGTCTAAAGGAGATGAACCATCTTAGAAGCACACATTTTAGTCCCACCATATTTCACTTATAGCTTCTTTCTCCTGAGCAGAATGGATTAAAGCCGTAGCTTTTTATTTACTCCTTAGACCTGTCTATGAAATATTACATACTTATATTTTCGTAAGCCTCTTGGGCCTCACATATTGTTCATATGATCTCCCACAGCCAATTTTTCCCCATATTACTAACCAGAGTATCTAGTAAAATTGGCACTATTGTATCCCAATGCATAAAGTAAATGATATATTATGAAGTTTTTCAAGAGAAGGTTCCATCAAAATTTAAAGACCAGGCAAAAAAGAAACCAAAATTAAATGAGTCAGTGTTTTAAATGATTCAATATAAGAAGTCAAGGTTTTCTGTTTGGAGGAATATGAATATAAAAATGTTTGGACGGATAGCACCAAATTGTAAAGAGAGGACTTCTCCGTGGGTTATGCCTTGGGGGATTTTTATTTTTCATTATTAATCTCCTTGTAAAATTTAGTTTCAAAATAGACTATGAATGTTTCTGAGAACCTGTGGTCAGAGAGATGACAGTGCAAAATGTTTCTATGAGCTACAAAGCATAAATAATAGATGGGTGTTTATTGACAACAATCCAATATAATGCAAATGCATATGATGTGCATCTTATGGTAGAGAACTGAGTCTATCACGGCGATGCCAGGACCAGAACTCAGCTGACACTGCCTCCCAGTATGTGCCAGTAGATTCCTCAGTAGGTCATGTCTGACACAGTTATATATTTTCAAGATCATAGGGACATTTTCTTCAATGACAAAGAGGGAATATAACAGAGGAAAAATCATTATGTTCTATGAAAATTTTCCCGTGAGTTTAATGGAAATAATTCCATTCAAACATACTTTAATTTGAAATATATAACACTTTAATGTTTCTAATAAAATATGTTGATAGAAAATGTTCTAAGAAGGGCAATACAGCCTTCTCCTTAAATCTTCAAGAAAGCATACACGATAGAAGTTCTTTTCCTTTCTCTGCTACAGAGCTCTTAGGTAAGCTGCATGACAGCAGATTTTGTGCTGTTCTTCACCAACATATCCCTAGTGAGAACACAGTACAGGGCACACAGGCTCATAGGTGGATCTCAGGACACAGACAGTAACATAAAGGAATGACCCTGGCCATGGATTCTGGCATCAGATAGCCTGGGTTCAAGTCCCACTTCCTACAGTTAATGGCTTCTGTAGCCTTGGGGGAAATGACTTAATCTCTCCAAGCTTCAGTCTGTGCCTTTGGGGATAAAGTTAACGACCTCCTAGGTTATTGTGAAAATTAAGATTTTATATATAAAATATTCAGTTCCATGAGTGGCAGAATTTGTGCTCAAAAAAAAAAAAAAAAAAAAGTGGTAACTATGTCATATACTAAAGCTTGAGCTCTTCCTGCCCCAGGTAGAATTATTTATTTTTAAACAAAAATTTTGGATGGAGAATGAGGCTTACGCATGAATATCAAAAATACTAGAGAATCTCTCAGGGCATTAGTGATTTCCAGCGCCCCCAATATGATATATATAGCTCTCAGAAATGCCAGGGACTGGCGTTATTCCCTTACGCAGTCAGTCACTGATAGCTGATTTATAAGTTAATGTTGGGTTCTTCCTTTGTTCCTTTGCCTTAACTGTGTACCATGGTGTCCAGAAAGGAGAAATAACACCAGAAGCTTGAAATCCCTCTGAGAGTGAAGTATGTTTATCAAAATCCATAAAAATTTTCGATTATACAATCTGTTCCATGAAAAAGCCTGTGTTGATTATCATGTTAATTAGAATACCTTCTACTCTACTGAAATGTCCTATACAATCAATATTTTACTGCCTTGTATCTCAAAGCACATAATTTCTAGTTTTCTGAAATGGAAGAGACAAATAGTACCAAATCTTTGTGTTACAGCCGGTTCCCCAGAGAAGCTTGTAGCTGTGCTTAAAAAAAAAAAAAAAGAAAAAAGAAAATCTTAAGGCATATTGCCTGAACTATATACTGGGATATCATAGAGACATTTTTAACCTTATCATGTAAAGCTCAAGGGTATTACCTTCATAATCAGCCAAAGAAATGTATCAGGCTTAAAAACAAAAGCAAAAAACCGGAGACGCATCAATTCTCCCTTTCATTATAACTTTCTTTTCTTTTCTGTTCTAATTTACCTATCAACATTTTATAAATGAAGAAAAATTTTTACATAGACATTTATTTGATGAAATGAAAAATAAAATTATAAGATTAACATATTGTAAAGAGAGCGCTTGATTGTTTTCATATCAAAAGATTTGAAGTGATACACATGTTAATTTCATTTGGACAGAAATATTTTTATTTAATGCAAGTAGTGTGTTAGGAACTGTAGACCCACTGACATAATAAATAAGATATGATCTCTACCTTCAAAGACGTTTCGGTCTATTTGATGAAACAAACAACTATATAAAATAACTTAAGGTGAAATGGAATATGTGTGACAAAAGTACAAAGCCCAAAGCCACCTGCCAAGAAATACCAGAGAAGCCTTCATCAGAGAATTGGAAATCCAAGTTAATCACGGAAGGATTAAGTGACCTTTTCTTAGGCATACAAGAAGAGGAAGTACTTCCAGGAAAGGGAGTATCATGAAAAAGTCATCCAATTGTGAAGGTTTGGGGACCAGACAATGGGTCGAGCTTGGCTGGAGCAGAAACAGCATGGACGAAATGCATGTGGTGTCAACGGGACCTTGAATGGAAGGCCCAGGGGACTTATTTTACAAAGTAAGCAGGGGCCACTGAGGATTTCTGAGCAGGAAAATGATCTGACCTATGACGGATAACGCTTCCCCTTAGTTTGTGCATCTCAGTTGGTGGCAGCTTCATCCCTGCTGAAGCTTGGACCCAAAATCTTGGCGTCATCCTGGACTCCTCTCTCTCTCACCCAACATCCCTCAGTCAGGAAATGCTGGGGACTAACCTAGAAAATAGCCCGAACCTGGCCACATCTTATGTTCCCCTCCATCTTCGTCAAAGATACGTCATCACTCACCTAGCCTGCTGCTTCCTCACGGATGCTCCTGTGTTTACTCTTGACTCCTCGCCTTAGAGTTTCTTCTCTACACAGCAGCCATGGTGATCCTTTTACCACAAAAATCCATCAGCGGGAAGCGGCGGGGTACCCGGGATCCGACCGCTAGTGGGTCCAGGCCATGGGGCAGCCCTGGGCGGTGGGGAGCGCGGAGGCGGCGCCCGCGCGGCTGCCTCTTGGGCCCACCGCGCTGTGAGCCGCGGCCGTGGGCCAGGAACTGGTCTACGTGCTGGTGCTGGGTCCCGGGCCGCCCCCGCTGGGACCCTTGGCCCGGACCTTGCAGCTTGCGCCGGCAGCCTTCCAGCTGCTCAACCTACTGGGCAACGTGGGGAGCTCTTCCTGCGCTCGGACCCCAGCATCCGGGCTGTGATGCTGGCCGGCCGTGGTCTGGGCCAGGGCTGGGCTTACTGCTACCAGTGCCAAAGCCGGAGGCCACCGCGCAGCGGGCATTGCTCCGCCTGGCGCCGCTGCATCCTGGGCCGGGACCACCACGGCCGCCCGCTGGGCCGCCGCAACTACCGACCCTGCGTGTGTCTGCTGCTTCACGCCGCAGGCGTCCTGCTGCACCTCTGTGTGCGGCCGGGCCCTGACCCGTCAGCCCTGCTGCGAGCCCACACACCCCTGCACACCGCCGCCCTCCTCCCGCTGCCCCGGCGCAGGCTGCTCACAGGCAGTGTCTCCGGCGCAATTCGCGCTGGCCTTCGTGACCGACACGTGTGTGGCGTGTGCACCGCTGTGCGCGGCTGGACCGCTCTTCCGTGGGATGTTGCCGCTGAGGCGCCAGACCACGTGGGAGTGGGCTCGGGGCCGGCACTCTTACGACCCGGGCCCCTCCCGCAACCTGCAGGCGGCCCTGGGGCCCCGCTGGGTCCTTGTCTGGCTCTGGCCCTTCCCGGCCTCCCCGTTGCCGGGGGACGGCATCACCTTCCAGACCACAGCTGATGTGGGGCTCATGGCTTCCTGACTCCAGGAAGAGCCTGAGCTGTACAAGGAGTGGGGAACGGGAGAGGGGACTCATTTCAGACCCACCCCCAGCCTCAGAAGGGGCGGCAGGCTGGTACTTGATGCCTGCTTTCGGCCACTCCAGCCCCACCCGTAGCCTTGCTCTGGCCCAGCTTGGACTCCTAGTGTCCAGGGCTTGGGCCCTGCGGCTCTGTCTCTATCAGTGGCCCCTGAGCACAGCAAAGGGTCTGGCAGGGGGCTGCTCGCCTTCCCAGCTGCCCCTTTGCCAGATTAATAAAGTGCCCACTTGGTTCTAGGACTCCCTCCGTCTTTGTGGGTTTCTGGACCTTCACTGTTGCCCGGGCTGCTGTTTTTGGTTCCTCTGATTGGCAGGCCTGGGAACCACAGAATGCCTGAGGGTGTGAGGAGCCAGGGCTCTGCCTCCTGCGGCCTTGGGGCGGGGGGGGGGGGGGGGGGGGGGGGGGGGGGGGCGGCCAGCGGGTTAAGGCAGAATGTAGTGAGCCAGGGTATGAGAGTCCAGAATTCTTTCCCAGGTTCAGTGCTTTATAATAAGTTAGGAACATTTCACAGCAACAATTTCAGTGAACTTCTCTCCAGCTAACCCAGTGCACTGGGCAGCAATTATGCGGGTGATAAAGCTCTGAGAGTTGATGTGATAAGATCACGGGGTAGTAAATGGAGGAGTCCGGATTTGAATCCAGATCTTTGTGCTTTCTCCTTCACCCTTGAACAGCTGAAAAACTCAAGGCAGAGAAATCAGGTGGGGATGTTCAAGCATCTGTGCTGGATGGTGCTGAGACAGCTAAGCTTCTCCTTTCTGGACTCTTCAGGAGCTACTTGTTAAACACTTTTATTTAAATATAGTAAATAGACACTTCCAGTTAAATGTGGAAGGTTTAAACATGTGAGTTTGTTTCCTCTTAAGATCTAAAATGATTGATAGTAAAGAAATTAAAAGTGATGTAAATTTACAAAGACAAAGAAAATAGGGAGACAGCACTAGACCAAAGAGCCTGACAACATTCTGAAAGATGGAAAGTGGGTAGAGGCTCATTTACCCTCTTAGAGAATCAGAAGTTGAAATTAAGCATTCCCCTCTTGGAGGGGCCAAGAGGCAGCCCGATTGCCCCCAGGAGCCCTGGAGAGGTTCAGGAATTCCACCAGCACGGTGGAAGGCAAGGTTTGGGGCAGACAGTAGGGACTGATTCAAGGTCTCTATGAGAAGCAGCTAGGTTGCCCCTCCCCCCAGGACCCACCTGACCCCTTGCAGCCAAGCAGCTACCCCGGCTGGGGTGAGGGTGAGGGACTGCACCAAAAATGGGGTTAAGTGAAAATCTACACGTGCTGCTGGGGGAGGGCGGTAGTCCTCCACTGACGTGGCGGGCTTGCCTTCCAAGAGCCCTCAGAGAAGCCCACCCTTCCGACAGGCCCTGCGCATGCCCACAAAGGTTGAGCTGCTAGGACTCCTTTGTTTTTCTAAACACCGTGCTCTGTTACTATTTTTTAACTCTGTTAGGAACTTGGTGCACCTGTCACTTTGTGCCGTCCATGAGCATTGGCCGACTTCCTGTTTCCTCCACTGCTTTACCCCTCACCCTCCAGAATATCTTTTCTTGTTGTTGTTGTTTTTTAATAGTGAAAAGATACAAGGAAATATTTATAAAATAAAGAGAAACAACACCCTCCCCACCACCATTTAAGAAATGGATACTGTTTCCTTTGAAGTCCCTGCTGTGCCCCTGCCTGGAAGAGGAAACACTGTACTGTCTTAAACATCCCCTTGCTTTGCTTTGTGATTTTATTACATATGTTTGTACTGGTTTTGCATGTTTTTCAACTTTATATAAATGGAGCCATACCATGTTTATTCTTCTGTGATTTGCTTTTTCCTTCAATATTATGTTTCTAAGATTTATCCAAATTAATGTGTGTGGCTGTAGAGCATTCCTTTTCCTTGCTGTATAGTGATCCATTGAATATACCACAATTTATTTTTCTCTCTTGTCCCACCGATCATTTTATCTACCCCTGTGTATGATCTCCTAAGATCTATACTTGGCCCTTGCTCTTCCATATAAATTTTAGAATCAGCTTGTCAGGTTCCACCAACAAAAATCACCATACTGAATGGAACCCAACTGAATCTATAGATCAGTTCGGGGAAAATCAACATCAACGTGAAATTGAATTTTCCAGTTCGTGAACATGGTGTATCTCTCCATTTAATGTTTTCAATAAAGTTATATACTTTTTCTCATTAAAAAAAAAAAATCCAGTAGCATTACCCTTCCATTCTAAATCCTCCAGTGGTTTCTCGTTAAAATGTGCACTGCTTCTTGTGAGCTGCAAGGCCCTACGGGGTTCCTCTCTCCGTTCCTGCTCTGACCTGGCCCCTGGCCATTCTCCTCCTCACTGGCTTTGCTTCAGCACCTCTCCTTAGTCTCCTGTGGTTCTGTCAATGCTCCAAGCTGTCTTCCTCCTCAGAACTAGTTCAGTTGGTTCCTCTGCCTGTGACACTCCTCCAAGATTTCCAGAGCTCCTTCCTCACTTATTAAGGTTTCTGCTCAAAAGTCACAGTATCAGAGAGGCCTTCTGGGGGAGACCACCTTGTATGAGCGAGCAAGAACCTCCATCCTCTGTTCCCTTGCCCCTCTTACTGTCTTCACAGCACTAATCACCACGTGACCAATTACATATGTATGTGTTTTGTGTCTGTCTCTTTTTGGTAGAATTTAAGCACCTTGAAACGTTGTCAAGCATTTACTTATATCATACATTCCAGGTACTCTTTAAAGAACTTTACAAATATTAACTCATTGAATACTCATAACAGCCCATGACGTAGGTAATATTGTTCCCATTTTTATAGACTAGGAAATTGCAGCCCAGAGAGGTTAAGTAACTTACATAAGATGTCACAGCTCGTATGTGATGGAGCTTGAACTCAAACCCAGGTGGTCTGGATCCCTCACCACTACTAAGTTGTGCTGTCTTTTGAAAGCAGGGACTTTGTTTTGTCCACTGTTGAGCTGGTACCTAGGATGTGGCCTGGCTCAGTATTCAATGAATAAATAAACTTTGATCATATTACTTTGAGGTGGTAGTACAGAATCTCTCCTGTGTTCAGAAACCAGTGGAAATATAGAAAGATAAAAATCAGAAAGTTTGTTTCTGTTCAATCACCGTATACTATTTATTTTGAAAATACACTTAACTTTTTTTGTGCGTGCTTTCTGGATTTTTTTTAATCTGCCTGCATGATGCCATTTTCTATTAGAACACTGTTATTGTAAACTCAGCAGTAAATACTAAATATTCAATACTTGACTGCTTTTTTATGGTCAGGTACTGAGTTGAGCAAATTAATCAAAAGAAAGCTTGTCTCTAAAAGTTCCTCTTTTTAATTTCACTGTGGGAAATAGTCAATAAAAAGATGTTTGATGAGGAAGGTTAGCTTTATCAAAGTGAGCAAGCTTATCTTGATCATCACAAGTGCCAGGTACTGTGCTATGCTGTGAGTACACAGATCCATAAGGTACTCCTACATCTATGGAGTTCAAAGTCCGGGGAACTGTGATAGACTAGTAAGTAAGTACAAAGATTATTAGCAGGGGACAGCAGGAACATAGAGTTATGTGTTTGGAGAACTAGGCAAAGACAGAGAGGTGACAAGGAAGGCTCGATGGAGGAGAGGAAGTTAGGTGTCTTAAGAGGCTAGCGAGTATTCGCAAGGCTGACTCAGGTCTGGGGGTGAGGTTGGGGGTGGGTATTGGTGATGATAGTGGGTTACAGGCTTTCCAGACAGAAAAAAAAGCATGAATAATAGAAACTTCCCATGTTGTAAATCTTTGTTCAATTTGGTCTTTCACGGGGAAAAAGTTCTGTTAATTTGTGAGAATCCAATTTCTTATTAGCGCTATAAATAGCTTTAAGACTATTGAAGGTCAGAACTGCATATGTATAAAAATTGCTGACAGGAAATGATGTTATCATGTTATAGGCAGTTGAAAATGCATTTCCTTTTAATTATGAAAATGTGAGATTATGGTTTTATTTTTGACTTCTTCCTCTGAGAATTGACATTTTGTTACAGTTTTAGAAAGCAACAAAATTTCTACAAACACTGGTTAAATTTTTGCTGAATTTCAGATTTGTTTCCATCTCGGATACATTTTTGTAATAAGATTATTCTTAACATTTGTTTATAATATATCTTTAAAATGTATCCAGTTATTTTATTTGTGGGTACAAGTTGGCATAGATATTTTGTGGTATTCTATACATCTTGGGCAAGACATCTAGGTTTTTCTTTACAAAACTTTCACAGAATAACGTCTTAGGTTTTATGATCTTGAAAATTCCTTTTATCGGTATCATGCTTTCTGGTGTACAAAGCCTGTCACTTTATCACTTTACCTACATTATATTAATTGATCCTAGTAATAGTTCTGTGGGTTAGACAAAGGGTAGCTACTTCAAGAATTCCATGTACAAATTCCTGCTTCTCTTTTTACTGGCTCTTCAAATGCATTGCACTCAGATTGCTGTTGAGAACATGTAATTCCAAAGAAGGTGTCAGGGCTCCGTGAAGATCATTGATCAAATGGCACAGTGAGAGCAACGTCGATGGCCAGTGAGTCATGTGACCAGAGTTTCTATCAATCTTGGCCCTTTCATCACCCAGACGTAGACACTGGACATCTCACTAGATGTTTTGGGTCTCAGTTAATCACACCTGAAGATGATTTGGAAGGGAAGAGACTAAATCATCTCCATGGTCTCTCCTAGTTCAGAGTTCTGAGACTTGATGTGAACTTGAAAGTAAATGAAGCAGAATAAACACAACCATTAGAGGAATCGGTTAGAAGGTTTCGGTGAAGCATGAAAGTTTTAAGACCTTGTGACACCTGTGAAGTGCATTTGGACATGTTATCCTAGGCATTCTGCAAATAGGCAGCATCTCCTCAGATGGAATGTACCAAAAGCTGGTTTCATGTTGGCCGTGGCACCATTTGATATATGTGACCTGAAATTTACTTGGTAAGGCAGTTGCATCATTTAAGTGATCTGCTTCTAATAGGAATTTTTTATTTCCCTAATTATACTACACAAAAATTTTCTGCTAACAACATTAAAGAGAATTAAAATAATTATTTTCAGATATTGTAAATTAATGGAACTACAGTTGACACTAGGAAGAAAAACTGGCTTTTTTGTTTTGGGTTTTTTTTTTTTTTGCTAAAGAGTATTTTTTTCAACCATCTGCCTATGAAATGTGGAGTGAAAAATAAATTTATAGAAGTCATTTTTAGAAAGCAAGAGTGGTATTAAATGTTGATATTATAGAGCATATATTTATTTTCTTATGAAATCTCTCATGTGAAGGTATCTGTATCCCATGAGAATTGTTGGGAATTCATTGTTTTTTTGTGCACTGATCCATAAGGTAGATAATTGACAGGAGGTTAGAGCTAAGATTTATTGCCACTGATGGTACATTTTCTAGGAAAATGCAGAACTTTCTTTTATATCATTTTAGATCAAAGGCAAATTTTATTACCCGCTCCTCAGAAAATCACTGGTTCCTTTTCTGAAAATCTGTGATCCTATTTGGAAAAACTCTTAATTTCTTCTCATTATCAGAATCGCCACCAATTCCCACTCTTTGAACAATTCCTGTGTAAACTCCACTGCACACAAACCCTGCCCAAGAACCTCTGCTCCTGGAAGCAGAAAATATTATAACAAGGGGCCCACATTCACATTATTTCTTAAAAACTAGTCTTTTATCCAATACAAAGATCACTATGTGAGAAAACTATGGAATCTCTGACCATCCATTCCTATAGATTGCACACCTATCAGAAGAAAAAGTCCATAAACCCAAAGCTCAAATTATTTTTCTTTCTCTGAGATGAATTACTATGTAGTTGTATTAATTCTGTTTCCTTTCTTCAAGTAGAATAGAAAGAGGATAATGTAGTTGGCTAATTCTTTGAATAAGTATCTTATTAATTTGTGTATCCTTGGTACCTAGTAGGTGTCAATAATTCTTTGTTGAATAAACAAAGAGCCCCCTAGGCTTCCAACCAAAGAGCAAATACACAGGATGTTTACTGCAGAATAATCCACGAGATACTAATGGCAAAAGGATCATCTCTTCTCTCTGTAAACATATTCAAGAGTCATTAAGAGTTCAGAGTGAACTAAAGTCTTTCAAACCTCAGTATACTTAGTGCTGACATCTTAAAATAATTTATGGATGTGACTTTTGTAGTATGTCATAGAGATAATTTGTCTACAGTCGTTTCATAAGCATCACTGAATAGCTTTCCTGTAATAAAAGTCCATCATCATTATATTGAATATCACCTAAATACAGAATGTAAGTTGTACTCTCTTGTAGAATGCATTTAAATACCTTGATTAAACCCTACTAACTCAATTTCAAATGACATTTCATGCCCTTAGTCCCTTAATTTTTTCCCCCCCTTCACCTGGTGATTCTCTTTCCTTGGCTTCTCACCATATTCATTGATTCTATTTTTCTATTAGTTTACAGAAAAATTAGGATATTTATATGAGTTTTCATTAACTACCATTACCTAACAGTTTTAAATTGTGCTATAGTGAGGCTAATTTAGATATACTGAGTTTCTCATTGTTGAATTGCATTTTAATACTATCTTTTCTTCCAACATAATTCTTCACTAACATTTTTCCTTCTCAGCATATTTTGGATTCCAGCTACTGTAGTCCAGCTGAAATCTTTCATGAAGGGGTGGGGTTTAGCTCCATTTTAGCTGAGCTGGTTAAGTACCCCTGAACTACAGTAACTGTGGTTTCACTGGAGGAAGACGATAGATGGGCAGAATGCTGGAATTAGCTCAGTTTCTCAAGGTCAGCGGCTAAATGCCTGGTGCTGGCCGAGCTGCATCAGCATCACCTGGGAAATTCTCAGACCCCACCCAGACCTACTGACTGAGAAACCCTGGAGGTGGGGCTCACAATCTGTGACTTCACAAGACTTCCAGGGGACTCTGATTCATGCTTAAGCCTTCCCTTGCTGTAGAGAATTCTCTGGGGGCTAAAACAACGAAGAACACCACCCCATCTCGGGGAACTACAGGTGATAATAACCCAAACCTCAATTAACTTAAACTGAAACACAGTGAATATATGTCCATGCCACTCTCTCTCTTTGTCACATCTTACCCTTCCCCCTCCCCATATCCTCAAGTCCATTCTCTAGTAGGTCTGTGTCTTTATTCCCATCTTGCCACTACGTTCTTCATGACCTTTTTTTTTTTTTTCCCCTTAGATTCCATATATATGTGTTAGCATACTGTATTTGTTTTTCTCTTTCTGACTTACTTCACTCTGTATGACAGACTCTAACTCCATCCACCTCACTACAAATAACTCCATTTCGTTTCTTTTTATGGCTGGGTAATATTCCATTGTATATATGTGCCACATCTTCTTTATGCATTCGTCCGATGAGGGACACCTTGGTTGCTTCCATGTCCTGGCTATTGTAAGTAGAGCTGCAATGAACGTTTTGGTACATGACTCTTTTTGAATTATGGTTTTCTCAGGGTATATGCAAGAGGGAAGAGATATGGGAACATATGTATATGTATAATTGATTCACTTTGTTATAAAGCAGAAACTAACACACCATTGTAAAGCAATTATACTCCAATAAAGATGTTTAAAAAAAAAAAAAGCTGAAACGCAACAGTATGCATGGGTTTCAAGAGAGACAAACTTGAGCTTGCATCCCAATGAACGGATCCCTAACAGAGTCCTCTGGGGCAACGCATCTGAGCCTCAGGTCCTCATCTGAAGAATAATGCTGTCCTTGCTGGGCTTATGTGAGGATCAGAAATGATATGGGAAAAACAAGATCCAGAAATACTTTTACTTTGTCACTAATGAGGCTTAAGTGTCTGGCTTTCACTTGTACAAGTCCCTTATAAACAATATTAAGTTTCGAAGTTGGTATTCTTTTTTTTTTAAGGAGGACTTCAAATTGTATTAGCTTCAAGCCCCACGGTATCCCAATGCACTCCTGGCATAGGACAATGCTTGGCAGTTATTTGGGTATTGAATCTATTCACTATTTCTGCCACTTTTTGTCATTTATTGATATATTTGAGTCCTGAATTTCATTCTCGAATGACTTATCAGCATAGCACATAAGCCAGGTGATGGGTGCATGGTACACATTTCTGGATGACAATGAGGCTGAAATGTATTTAGGAAACAAAACTTCAGTGCTGAGGGATGTGATCTCTCACAGAGCAAGATTTCGCTTGCTCATCAGATCAGGCGAGGATCCCAGCCTCTCTTTACGTTTATCTAATGCATGGCAAGCAAAGTGTATGGAGAGTTGAATTTTTTTTAAGATAAAACCCTTTTTAAATCAATGGGAAGTTGCTTAAGATTCAAATGACAGTTCTCTGAAAGTCAGCATGTATTCTTTGCCTTCTCTTTGACAATGATTATAGTAATTGAACAGAATATAGTCTTCTACATTCAAGTGTATGCATGTAGACACTTCAGGTTATATTTCCAAAGTAGCATGTATAGACCTAGCCATGTGTCTTGTCTTAATACCGATGATGTCGTGCAAGAAAGTACTTTTGCTCATTGGCTTGAAAATATACCCCGCAACATTAACGAAAGTATCCTTCAGCATCACCAATTATCGCATTTCTATACGACTTCAATTAATTTCATTCCAGAATATAGAGTTATCTGAGCAGAGATTTTTTTTTTTTTTTTTTTTGGTTTAATGATAGGAGTGCTAGCAGTTTCAGTATTTATCAAGTGCTGACTGGATCTTTTTGGTTGAAGAGTTGGTTAGGAAAATTACTGTCAAGCTCACTCACCACCATAGTAACCGAATTTTAATACCTTCTGGGGGTACAGACATTTGTATAATCTAACTCTATGGCACTGAGGTACAGTGTATGTAGTGTATTTATGATTGAACAGAAAGTTTCAAACAGCAGCCTGTGAAATTGGATTTTAGATGTAATGTACCATAAATAAGTGCTATAAAGATTGCCTTTAATGCTATAAATCAGATTTTATTGGTTTCAGCTATCTCATTCTGGTTATTGTATTACCCACAAAATCAAAGGAAATCAAAGAGCTGGAATATTTTTTATTTTAATATCCCATATTCTACAGTAATGGCACATGCACCCTTCCAGCTTCCTTTTTTGGGTAGGTTGGACAAAATTGACAGGTGGCAGGCCCCGGCAACCTATCAGGGGCAGGATCAGTATAAACAACCAAACTTTTGGGACTTGAAACCTTTTCAAATTTCCTGTCTGTGAAATATACAAGGTAGGTGAATTGGCAGATCTCTTTCCTTTCTGAGATGCTGGCTGTCATGTTTTCATGCAAGTCTGACACCTGTAGAGATTGGCAGGTGAGGTGAGCTTTGCACCTTCTGCAGAGCTGATGGAATTTGGTGATGATGCTTTCCATTGAGGATAGAGGGTATCCATGCATGACCTATCTGAGTTATTTAAAATGCCAAAAACTATTGCTATAAAATAAAGTTGTGTCCTCAAACAATCTCTCAGTGTTCAGTTTAGAATCAACACCCTTCTCCCCCAACACACACGCACACGCACGCACACACACGCACGCACACACACACTTGACAATGCTTTTTCTTCAGTATGCTTTTAGTCAAGAAAATCAACATATTTGGCATTAAAAATTGCTTAGGAAAGCATACACGTGGGCGTGCCGATCTCTCCCAGCTCTCGCGTGCGTCATGTCTGGTCCTTCCAGCGTCGCTGCCATGAAGAAAGTGGTTCAACAGATCCGGCTGGAGGCCGGGCTCAACCCTGTGAAGGTTTCCCAGGCAGCTGCAGATTTGAAACAATTCTGTCTGCAGAAGGCTCAACGTGACCCCCTGCTGACTGGAGTATCTTCAAATCCCTTCAGACCCCAGAAAGTCTGTTCCTTTTTGTAGTAAAATGAATCTTTGCAAGGTTTTCTAAACCACTTTTCATAAACCGGTGAATATTCAAAGGAAAGCTGAATTTGAAGTCAGTACAAAAGCCTGTCTCTATAACACGTGCCATACTATACAAACTTGTACTTTTGTCAGTCCTTAACATCTACCTCTCTGAATATTCATGAATTTCTGTTTCACAAGGGTAATTGTTTTATATACACTGGCAGCACCGTACGATAAAATACTTAGTATAAAAAAAAAAAAACACAAGAAAAGCATACACATGAACTGGGAGAGCCCAGGAGGCTACAGTAATCTAAATTTGAACTAGTTAGGGGTAGAACAGTTTTCAAGCTATTAAAAATGCAGTTGTGCTTGCTTTTTGTGTAGTTTTCCTCTGTGTTCACTTGTACAAATACTCTGAGTTCCAGGCACTCTGAGAAGCCTACCTAGGCATTGTGGGGATGGGGATGACCTTTATTTTTCAAGGTTGAAGCCACAGGACCTGAAGAAGGCAAGAGGGGTAGCAGGGGTTTCTTGAAACAGAGGCTACCAGAGAGCTACATCTTCATGATGCTTCACTTTTTAATTTATTTTTACTGCAGCGTTACACCAGATATGTTCTCCTTAGTTCCTCCACCTGAAAAACAGCCATCCATAGCAATCAGAGAAGGTACCAAAATGTTGTGCTTTGTCTTGATTACAAAGAAATCTAATTCCCACAAACGCTTAAGTAATCCCGAACTTACTGGAGATAAAAGCCATATAGAACGTTAACACTGCTAATATTATGCCAGCCCAAGTTCAGCAATTTTTTTTTTTCCAAAATAGGAAATCTTCTTGATGCCACCTTCCCTTGCCGTGAACTAAGCTGGAAGAGCTAAGGGGATTATGCTGATCAGGGCTTGACATTTATGACGGCCAGTTCACTGATGAAAATACAGCCCAGGAGCTCAGCCCTAGACCTGGGAGGCAGCTGGATTCCAGAGTGTGCTTTGGCACTTGTTTTAGGCTGCACTCAATTTTCTGGGAGCCCCGTGGGCTGCCCGCATGGAACAAGGATGTGTCCCTGTCTGGAAGGGTATGTGCAGCTGCAAAGAGAAGCAAAGGGGCTTTTTTTCTTTAAGCACTTCTGCCACTAGTTCCATGTTCTTAATGGAACATAAAGGAACTTCTTTCTCGCTCTCTCTTCAAGGCTGGCCTTCTCCAAGAAGCTTTCATCAATGAAAACCCTCTCTAGTTTCAGTCCAAACAAATGATTCTAACTAGCATTTACCTTTTCTGTTCCTCTCTATATGACTCTCTTTAGGCAAATGCTAAAAATATAATTTTATATTTTGGTTTATTTGGTTTGCTTCACCCTGTCTCCTGTCCTAGCTTAATCAGCCTAAGATCACCAGAAATGACCTTTTATTCAGCAAAGTCAGGTCTATTGCACCATTGCAATGAGGGAGACTGCTTGCCAGGGGAACTGTGGGGCATCTCACCAAATAAAGGAAAAGACAGAGATTATTATAGGATTTTTTTAAATAAATTTATTTATTTTATTTATTTATTTTTGGCTGCGTTGGGTCTTTGTTGCTGCGCACGGGCTTTCTCTAGTCACAGTGAGCGGGGGCTACTCTTCATTGTGGTGCGCGGGCTTCTCACTGCGGTGGCCTCTCCGCTGCAGAGCAGGGGCTCCAGGCGCGTGGGCTTCAGTAGTTGTGGCTCGCGGGCTCTAGAGCACAGGCTCAGTAGTTGTGGCGCAGGGGCCCAGCTGCTCTGCGGCATGTGGGATCTTTCCGGACCAGGACTCGAATCCGTGCCCCCTGCATTGGCAGGCAGATTCTTAACCACTGCGCCACCAGGGAAGCCCAGGATTTTGAAGGATAATGGAGTTTAGGTTAAATTTAAATAAAGCAGTGTTTGGATAGGCTCAGAGAAAAGCTGGGCTGTGTGCAAAGGGTTTAACATCAGCTCTGGACTGTGAAGTGGATCTAAGGTCCTGTTTCCTTGGAAACTACAAAGTTAAGATAAATGTGGAATATTGTATCCAGAAACCCCTTATTAGAAGCTCTGCACTTGGGTTGGAAATTGAGGCTGCCTCTGTATCAGAGTGGCTTAGATCCTCTAGGCAAGAGTGGGATGTTTCATTTTTACTGATATAATTTCTAACAAAGTTTTTGATAGTTAATGATTTTAGAAACCAAAGCATCGTAGTAAAAAAGCAGTAGTCACCCGAAGAGGTGATTGTTATGATGCTTTACAGCTGCAACATGGGAGAAGTGTTGTTTCCTGTTAACTTTTAGCTGGATTTGTCTGAGTCTATTTTTGCAGATGTTTAATGGTCAGGTACTTTTTTAAAAAACTTTCTTAGTCTAATCTTTATTTTCTTACTTTCAATATCAGCTAGGAAAACTTAGCTTGCAAAGAACAAAATGCTCAACATAAATGGGGTTAAATAATTTTAAAAATGTATAGGCTGACAATATAAAAACTGAGGAATGGAAAGGGCTTCAGGCAAGGTTTGATCAAGCATCTTTTAAAAATCACTAAATATCTTATTTCTCTCTCTTCCCATGGGTCTCTATATTGTCTGCCTTGCCCACATCTTAAATATATAGCTCTTTTGGAACTTGAAATGAATAAATCTTGGCTTTCATATTCTATTTTTCATGACTCTTTCATATTTTATACTTTTTTTTAGTCCTGCTTTCTTAATAATTATTATCTCTATATTTTAGTTCACTGATTTTGTCTTCATCTAGGTCTTATTTATCTGTTAATCTGTCTTTTGGGTTTTATATTTCAATTATTTTACTCCTGGAAGTTCCAGGTGGTAATTTTTCAAATCTCCCTGGCTTTGTGATAGTGCTCATAATTTTAAGATATTTTAAATTTCTCTTTTTATGTCCTCAATAATTTAAAATATACTAAATTTTTATTCTATATCTTGTAGTCCTATTATCTGAAATCTATTTTCAAACATCTGTTTCTATATATCTGTTGACTTTTACATGATGAATTTTGGGGGGTTTATTTGGTAATTTTGGGTGGTGAACTTATTTTTCTTAGGAGTTTATTTGTTGGAATCTCATGCCTCCCGGGTTAAGCATTAGGGTGGAGGTGGGAGGCATGAATCTCAGGAGAATTACTGGCAAGAATATTGTATGTTAAATTTTCAGGTTGTAGGTTCCTGTATCATGGTGTAGGAAAGATGCATACTCCAAATCTATGTGAGAGCACATTTGTGAGTATATTTTCTCGGGGGAAACTTTTACAAACCCTGTATAAACTTTCATTCACCAGTATATCACCCTGTGCTGCTGGGATGTGTGTGTGAGTGTGTGTGTGTGTGAGTGTGTGTGTGTGTGTGTGTATTTTTTTTTACAGGGGGTGAGGACATATATATATTTAATCCACCATTTTTCTGAGGGTTAGGCCTTAAACTTTACATATGGTCCCAGTTGCAGCTCTCTGACTTTTTGCAGACCTAAGCCACCATCTCCTGTCCCCACATGGGCTGTAAAATGCAAGCTTCTTGGTTATAGAAAGTGGCAACCAATCTCTGCCCCTTGCCCAGTCTACCCTTCCTGCTCTGGTCTTCAGTTCCCACTTTATTTTTCATTTGGATTTTCATTTCTCACCTATGCAGCCTACATACTGCTGGGGAAGGTGACTCCACTCTCATCAACTGGCCTGTCTGAGAGATTTCCCTTACTTTCTTTTGGGCTCGGCCATGCACTTAAAAGGATGTTTGTTGTATTTTATTTGGCATTTCTAAGTGTTCTGTAGCAAGTGGTCTAGGTTATCTAGTCAACCATATTACCAGAAGGGCTGGCCCTGACCTACCTGGGGCTTAATTTAAGGCTAGCTCCTCAGATGCCACATAGGTGGCTCTAGCAGCTTCTAGGGGCAGGGATTGGTTGCCAGTCTTGTTCATATGTTCAATAAACACAGCGAGTGCCTCTCTGAGTATCTTTCAGAAGACCTAGGAGGATTCCTCACCCCCCGCAAATCACACACACACACACACACACACACACACACACCCCAAACCTCTCATAAATATTTTCTTGTATCTCATTTCTTGTCTCTCATTGGCTCATATTTTGTTAACCGTTTTGAACCAAACACTGTTGTCAAGAATTGGAAGATACTAAATAACTTAAGCCAATCAGAGTCCGCCTTGGTTGCTAAGAGTGGGGTCACCTTCCCCAGTAGCATATAGATTGTGTGGTTGAGGGATAAGTATACAGTGAAAATTGGAGCTCTGTTACAAAGAAAGCAAGGCTGAGATGGACAACCAAAAATAGCTGATGTCACACATTTGCCCCTTGTATTATACACATTTTAATTTAGTTCAATTCAACAAACATTTATTTAGTGCTCTTTGTTCCATGACAGGAAACAGCCCGGGGCTTGTGGAGATCACATAATTATCATTTTTAAATCGGAAAGACCACACCTCCACTAAGTATTTATCTTAGGTCAAATTTTGTTAGGTACCTGAAAAACAGAAGAGTTGGCTTTTTTTGTGATGTTACTATTGGTGAAATATATTTTTTTTGACTGTTGAAATAGATCAAATATAAAAAGAATGTAATATATAGACATACATGCATAATGTATATGGATATATGTATATACCCACACACATATATATACATATATATACAGCTTAAAGAATAATAAGGAAATAAAAAACTGTGTACCATCACCTAGCCTGGAATAAAGACGCAGACATAGAGAATGGACTTGAGGACACGGGGAGGGGGAAGGGGAAGTTGGGACGAAGTGAGAGAGTAGCACTGACATATATACACTACCAAATGTAAAATAGGTAGCTAGTGGGAAGCAGCTGTATCGCACAGGGAGATCCGCTCGGTGCTGTGTGACCACCTAGAGGGGTGGGATAGGGAGGGTGGGAGGGAGATGCAAGAAGGAGGGGATATGGGGATATATGTATACGTATAGCTGATTCACTTTGTTATACAGCAGAAACTAACACAACATTGTAAAGCAATTATACTCCAGAAACTAACACAACATTGTAAAGCAATTATACTCCAATAAAGATGTTAAAAAAAAACTACAATAGGCAAAAATAATAATAATAATAATAACATAGTATCAGTTCCTTAGAAGCCCTCTCTACATATCACATCTCAGAACTCATACTTCTTTCAGAGGTAACACTGCTGATTTTTGTATTTATTAATACCATTGGGTTTCTTTACACCTCCACACATATATGTAACCATAGGCAATACATTTTTTTTAGTTTTGCTTGGTTTTGGATTTTATATAAATGGAATAATACAATATTTTTCTAATTTGCTTTTATTTGGTCAGTATTGCTTTTAATATTCACCCATGCTGGTGTAGGCAGCTGCTGTATTATTTATTTATGCAAACATATACTATTGAATGACTATAACACAATTTTTGGTTTTCTGTTGTTAATTTATGTTAGGTTGTTTCCAGTTTGGTCTATCAAACAATGGGTCTGTGGACATTTTCGAACCAGTATTTTGGTGCATGTGTACAGAAGGTTCTTTGGGTCTATATTAAGGAATAGAATTGCTGGTTTTAAGGCATGCACATGTCCAGCTTCACAAGGTATAACAAATCATTTACTGAAATGACTATACCAGTTTACCTTCCCGGCAGTACTGTATGAAAGTTTCATACAATATAGTGATTCACAATTTTTGAAAGTTAGACTCCATTTATAGTTATTATAAAATCTTGGCCTATATCCTGTTTTGTACAATATCTTTGTAGCTTATTTTATACATAAAAATTTGTACCTCTTTATCCCCTACCCCTGTATTGCACCTCCCCCCTTCCCCTCCTCACTGGTAACCACTAGGTTGTTCTCTATATCTGTAAGTCTGCTTCTCTTTTGTTATATTCACTAGTTTGTTTTATTTTTCAGATTTCACATATAAGTGATATCATACAGTATTTGTCTTTCTCTGTCTGACATTCCACTAAGCATGATGCCCTCCAAGTCCAAGTCCATCCATGTTGTTGCAAATGGCAAAATTTCATTCTTTTCTATGGCTGAGGAGTATTCCATTGTGTATGTGTGTGTGTGTATACTTTAATTATTATTCAGCAATGTATTTAATATTTTCCATCATGATTTCTTCTTTGATCCATGTGTTTTTCAGAAGCATGTATTTTATTTCCAAATACAGTTCTTGTTCTAGACATCTTTTTGTTTTTGATTTTTAACTTAATTTATGTTATAGAATATGATCTATATGATACCAACTTTTGAAATATATTGAGATGTATTTTATGGCCTCTTTTTTTTAAAGCATTTTTTAAAATTAATTATTTAAAAAATTTATTCTTGGCTGCGTTGGGTCTTGTTGCTGCACGCAGGCTTTTCTCTAGTTGCGGCGAGCGGGGACTACTCTTCGTTGCGGTGCGCAGGCTTCTCATTGCGGTGGTTTCTGTTGTTGCGGAGCACGGGCTCTAGGCACACGGGCTTTAGTAGTTGTGGCTCACGGGCTCAGTGGTTGTGGCTTGCAGGCTCTAGAGCACAGGCTCAGCAGTTGTGGCGCATGGGCTTAGTTGCTCCACGGCATGTGGGATCCTCCCAGACCAGGGCTTGAACCCGTGTCCCCTGCATTGGCAGGTGGCTTCTTAACCACTGCGCCACCAGGGATGTCCCATTTTATGGCCTCTTATATGGACGATTTTCAAAAATAGCTTATGTGTTCTTAAAAGGATGGTATATTCTGAAGTTGTTTGGCGCAGTGTTCTATATTATACATGTCCTTTTAAATCAAGTTTATGCTGAAGTTGTTTGGTGCAGTGTTCTATATTATATATGTCCATTTAAATCAAGTTTATGCTGTCCAAACCTTCATCTCCTTAACGGTATTTTTTGTTTACTGGAGCTAACAATTTATGAGAGATGGTATTAAAGGATTCCAATATTTTGTGAATTTTTCAATTTCTCCTTATGTACCTGTAAATTTTCAATGTATGTAATTCAAGATACATTAGTATGTTTCACATAAGTCTAAAATTGTTATAACTGACTGGTAAGTTAAACTTTTCATCATTAGGAAGAGACATTATTTATCTCTGCTCATACTTTTTTCACCTTAAAATCTATTCTCTTTGTGATATTTTCAGTTAGTATTTGACATAACTAATCCTTTTGCATCCTCAGCTGTTAGAATGTGTGTGTGTATTTATATAATGATCGTGTGTATGCCTACTCTAATAATCTTAAAAAAATACTGGCTAGGTTATTTCTTTGGAATTTTATTTTACCTTTTCTTGTTCAATTTATGTCTTGATTTATTTAACATTTTTCCCTAATATCTTGCTTCCTTTTGAATTTTATCTCTGTAGTTATTTTTGATGTTTACTCTCTGTGCTTTTTTTTTAGTGGCTACTGTAGATATTTTAACATGCTTAATTAGCACAGTTTAAAATTAATAATAACCTTACTCTCATCTCAAATGGTACAAAAACCTTTGAATGTCTTAGGTTTCATCACCACCCTCTCAACTTACATACTGTTCTTTTCCACTTATTATTTCTATATTTTTTAATCTTCACAAATAAACTGTTTTGTATTATCAATGTTTGTCTTTATCATATATTTACTAATATCTTTGCTCAGAATCCTATTTTGCATTTTAGACCTTCCATCTGGACTAATTTTCTTCCTTCCTGAAACATACCCGTTAGAGTTTCAGTTAGGGATAGCATGTATATGATTAATACTTACAGGTTTTACTTTTCTAAAATGCTCTTGTCTTTGTTCTTGAAGGTTAGTTGTACTGGGTGTGAAATTCTAGAGTGAAGGTTGTTTTGTCTCAATGTATTGCATTATATCTTCTGGTATCTATTGCTGTGCTGAGAAGTCAGTCATCAGTATAATTGTTCCTTTATAAATGATATTCTTTTTTTCCTCTGCTTCCTTTAAATATCTGGTCTTTATTTTTATTGTTATATAATTTTACTTTCAGTATGTCTAGGTGTGAATCTCTTTTTATTTAGTCTGCTTGGAAATCATTGAGCTTTTTGGATATGAGCTCAGTATCTTCCAAAAATTGTTGAGAGTATTAGTCATTATTTTTTTGAATAGTTCCTTATCCCAATTTTATTCATTAGGTCCCTCTGAAACTCCATTTAGATGTACTCCAAACCTTCTCAGCCTATCTTCTCTATATCTTTTCAACATTTTTCTACTTTTAATAATTTTCTCTCTGGTTTGATTACTTCAGATTTATCTTTAAGTTTATTCATTCTCTCTCTTCAGCTGTGTTGAATTTGCTAATTTATCTTACTGAGTTTTAAATTTCATTTAAAAAATTTAATCCAATGGATTCTTTTAAACATTGATTTGTTTTTTAAAATATCTTGTTTTCCATGCTTCTGAATCTTTTATTTCTTAGATCATATTAAACATAATTCTTTTATATTAAGAATATTATGTGTTCAGTATCTGAGAAATTTGTAGATAATTCTGCCATCTCTCATTCTTGGTGTGCTTTTTCTTGTGTGTGGTGATCTTTTTTTTATTGTGATTGCCTTGTTTTTCTTAGAATTATCTGTGAGAACTATTAGAGCTCCAACTTGATGTTGAATTCCTCTAGAGAAGCTGTCCAAGCTTACTACCAATCTGGATGCATATTTAATTATTTTCTGTGCTTGTCGTTTTTCAATACATACAGAAAGCATAAATGTGGGTCACAAACTCCATAGTGTCCATAAGGATTGACTTGTGATGACGAATTCTCAGGGAGATTCATTTTTTCTCATACTGAGTGTCAAGTTATGGCAGGCACTGTCTTTTAAGTTCCCTTACTCTCCTTTCCTGGGATGAGGATTGTTTATTATTTACTCTTCCACTTTGGAATCTCAGCTTTATTTAGAACTCTATTAAATTTTTTCTTTGCAGACCTTGACTCTTATCTCTTACCTGCTACGCCCTGACAATCCATCCAAAAAGAGAGTCAAGGTCACAAGATTTGGCCAATACCCTCAAGACAATCGAGGCTTTGATGCTGCCTTACCTCTCCGGGGTCTGGCTTTTACTTCATTTTGGGGATTCAGTTCATCTGGGGTTCCTTTTTTCCTCAAGACTTCCAAGATGGCTGAGGGAGACGCAAGAGGGAGGAGATATGGGGATATATGTATATGTATAGCTGATTCACTTTGTTATAAAGCAGAAACTAACACACCATTGTAAAGCAATTATACTCCAATAAAGATGTTATAAAAAAAAAAAGCTATGCTTTAAAAATGATTTTTTTCATTCGTTTTGGGAGCTTTCAAAGGTAAACAGAAAATTCAGCCTGCCATACTTTTAGAAATGGGAAGTCTTCTCTAAATGGGCTTTTTTTTTTTTTTTAATAGTGCCCATTAGAATAAGGGATATGAATGACAGTCATGTTATTGAGTTTTACATTTTTTAGAAATGCAGCTCACCATTATAATTAGAAATCAATGGTTTTTAGTACTCTTAAATGTAAATTCAAGGCGGAAACATTCTAAATGTGCGAGTGCAAACGCATATGAGATAGAGCTTGTTGCTAATTTCCTCTGAGGAAATAAAGGTCTACAGAATTGGGCTGTAATCAAAGGAGCTGTGAGGTGGAGGCGATATGTCAGGCAGCCTCCTTTAGTTTCAAGGGCAGGGTCAGGCGTATACAAAACAGCTGATCTTTTCTCGAACATTTCTTCAGAGTACTTTTATTCTCGCACAGATTATGGACCTTTCCTCTCCTTTGTGCCTGGGTGTCATCTTTTAATTCCTCTCTATTTGTAAAAATAACGGTTTAGCAGCCCATGGCCCTATTTAGATCAAAGGGCATAGCAATAATAAATGTTTTTTATCATGAAATAACAGCTATGAATGCTGTAAATTTCACTCTCAAAGACTGATAACATAAGACACTGACTTTGTCCAACAGTCTTAAAATTTAATGAGGTAAACAAGAAAGTTCTAAGAGTAAACAATGTTGTTTATTTGGAAAAAGAAATAGCTGCTTATGCCATTTTTCTTTTTCTCTGCATCAACCCTTATTACCAGTAATTCTGTTGGGAGATTTTGTCATCATTAAGGACTGGTTCTCAGCTCCAGTCTATAACATCTTACAGTTATCTACTGATATCCCAGACATGTTGCAAAATTCCTAAAATGCAATTAACATCAGTATTCTTGGGTTGTTCGTCATATTTCTTAAACATCAACTCAAGGTTTTTTTCTAGATATATCCAGATAATATTGCAAATTTCTCAAAAAGGCAATTAATTTTAATTCACATTGGTAGAGATGTTATATATTTCTTAAGCATTTCTTGCAATGATAGGATGTCAGAATCACTACTCTGGGACTCCTGAAAATCTCCTTGAAAGAAAACCAAGGGACTCTGCATGCCAAAGCAGAGTGGAAAGGGCTGCCATTTGACAAATTCAGTGGAGGTGTATCTGAAAATCCATGCAAGTTAGGGCTCAGGTTTATTGAGACAGGAGTGAGGGACTGTCCCATTGACTGAACCTAACAGAGAGTTCTTTTCTTTCTAGAATATCAACTGGTGGACAGTTGTTTCTTTGGGGGCCCAGAATATTAGCTAATAAAACTTGATTTCTGAACTTCAAAACTCTGCTTGTTTCCTGCAATTAAATCTTTTAAAATACCTTTGCAAAGCAGTTCCAAAGCACCAGCCCTTGGAAGCACGGGGAATTTAGGTGATCATAAAGGGCTGAAATGTATGATATCGGTGAAAGAAGATGGGCTCCCTCGTTTTGCCATTTAGTCACTGCCCAGTGAGCTCTGAGAACGGTACATAACATAAACAGGAGTCCTGCCCTTAGCAGCTTCCATACTGAAAGCGAATCACTGTTTTGCAGTGGCAATACCATTTCTTTTTATTGTTAGTGTTGGTGGTGGAACTTTGATAGTTCAGGCTGTACACTCCACTCAGGATTAAGGAAAAC
Organism: Eubalaena glacialis; assembly: GCF_028564815.1. Classification (NCBI taxonomy): domain Eukaryota; kingdom Metazoa; phylum Chordata; class Mammalia; order Artiodactyla; family Balaenidae; genus Eubalaena; species Eubalaena glacialis. Next base: position 13,670,653 of record NC_083731.1, on the reverse strand, counting down.
ATTGCCTCTGTCCATATGGTGCATCGTCTGAATACAGCAGGCAAGACATCAGTAGATGTAAAAATCTGGGAATACGTGAAGGAGATGTGCATGTTTATGGCGAAATCAGCCAGGTCATTTGTTTGTTGTTTCTCCTCTCACTGTGCTGGGAACCACACTTTAATCAGCTGTAACCACACTTCTAATTCTTTTCTTACTCCTTCATCTTGCTTTCCTGTCACTCTTCGAACACAGGAAGCTACAAAGTTGGCAGTATGCCTCCTCTCTGCAGTGAGTCAAAATATGGAGGAGTGGATTTTGGTACCATTCCATGGATCAGTCAGCATGGGTGTGCGCATTGGCGGGGACCAGTGTTTCTCAGACGTCCAGAGAGAAAGGCAGGAATATAAAGTGAAGGCATATGTACAAACAGGGAAAGCAGAAATGAAGAGCAACTGCAGAAAGCAAAATAAATCTCAGCTTGGTTCTGGAGCAAACAGCAAACAGTTCTGTTAGCTAAAGAATAAAACTTTTAGTCTCAAAGGACTGAATTAACGACCAGAATCTTCGTTGAGCACTTACTGAGTGAATCTAGGATGCTCCAATAGCATTTGAGAGTGAAGACTCTAGAAAAAAACTTTAAAGTGGAAGAAAATTTTGAAGCCCATTAGTCTGTTACTTCAAATCAAGACACTGGGCTGCTCCAAGAAAGGGCTGGTGTTAAAATTCTGACCCTGTGGCATCTAGTTTTCCATGCTTCCAAACAGCTCTGCTGACCTGTGACCCCAAATGTACGTGTAAATGTGGAGGTGGGTCCTATTTGTGGCAAGTGATGAAGGGAGAGTATCCTTGGATTCTGCATTTCCACCTTAAGACTTGCTTCATCTATCATTATTAAAATGCACGGCAAAGGGTATGGAGAAGAAAAGTCAATAAGAAAAAGCTTGAAACAGAATGACTTGTTTTGTGTCACCAATACTAATTAAGAGTTTATAAGGCTAGAGATTTGGGCTCCTTTGAAAATCAACTTTCACCCAACAAATTAAGCATCACTTTTTATATCCTAAGGGAAGAGAGTCTCTGAAGACTTGGTCTTATCCATTCATTCATTTATTCATTCATGTATTTATTAAACAATATGCATGTGTGTCTCTGCCACAGAAAAGGTCTTCAAAGACTTCCTTATTGCCAAAGCTATTGGACATGACTCTATATTGACTTTACCACAATGGGGCATTGACACTGTTTTCTGCCTTTTCTATGAAAATCTTTTACACATTTTGCAAGTCCCTGAGCCTCCAGGACCTCACACTCTCTTTGTCTCACATGCAGGTCTCTGAAATGTCTCCTCATCACCTTCAGGGGCACCTGCTCCCCAGCTCACCCCTTAAATGATAGTTTTTCCCCAAAGATTCCCAGCTACTGGGTCTCTCTTTTAACAAGAGTTCTTCATGGGAAATCTCATCTACTTCCAAGGATAATTTCAGCTCCTATAAAATTAGGAGTCACATAGTTTAATCTTAATCCCTCACGCTTCTCTGAGCTTCAAGCTCATATATCTCAAGGTCTAATGAGTACCTCAAGCCACTCACTTCCTGCCTCTCACCCGGCACAATGTCCTTCCCATTCTGCCTTTTCAATATTTCTTGCGTAGCCTTACTCTCAGCCCTAATACAGGCTCCCATGGCTTTTCACCAAGATGATTACAATTGCCTCCCAGCTGGGCCCTTTGTTTTCAATCTTTCACAAATAAAAGCCAGCCTCTATTAATTTCCCAGTTTGAACAGTTTAAAGCATAGATATGAGCCTGTTTCCCTTAGGGTTGAACTCTTTCAATGTCTATCTTTCTCAAAAATGATAAGGTTAAAAAAAATCCTTGGTTACCTGGATACTGCCCACCTCTCTGGTGTTAATGGCCTGCTGTTCCCAGCCTGGGCCTTGAAGTTTGCAGGGCAAATTGCATAGTGTTCTATGCCCTCTTGCCTCTGTTCACACTGCTGCCCATGTCTGGAACTCCCTCCCTCCCTGCTAATTCTTGACTTAATTCCTCTTTCTTTTCAGGGCTCAGCTCTGGCATAGTCTTCTCCCAGCGGTCTTCTTGACTATACCACCAGGATTACGAACCCATCTGCTGTGTTCCCTCCGGCATCTTGGTCATACTCTATGTAACCTCTGGTTGCCTTGTGCATAAATGTTATGCTGGTGCATGCATGTCCTGACTAGACTCTAAGTTTCTCAAGGGGAGGACATTCTATCTCTGGAGGAGGCTCGGTGCCTAGCACAGAGTAGGTGGACAATAAATGTATCTTGACCTGACTGCCAGACTCCTTGCTCTAGGCTAGAAATACGGAGATAAACATGATATTGGCTCTGCCTCAGAGAGCCCGCATCAGACAATACCTAGCAAATCCCCCCCCCCACACACACACAATAAGATATGAGATGCACATGGGATGTGGAAACCGCCAACTTAGCCTGTTGGGGGGTAGAGTAGAGGGAAGGATCCAAAAATACTCCTCAAATGAGGCAAACCTTTGACTCTTTTCTTCACTTATCCTCTTCTGCACTTTTACTTCTTCAGTTAAGGAAACACAATCCCTTAAAAACCTGACTGAGAGGCAGAGGACTACTTCATCGATGGATTGATGAAATCCAAAGCTTTCCCTGCGAGCTGTTCCTTTCATCTGGCTTCCACAAGTGTTGAAGCCAAGAAGAAAGTACACTTGTGTTTGCCAGGGACTTGCAAAATGTGTTCCTGACTGGCAAAACACAAAAATCTTTAAAAAGTGAGGAAATTGTACAGCAAGTGCTGCCATCTGAGAGTAGCAAACAGGCTCACGTTTGTGTAGAAATTGGTAGAAAGGCACTTATTGCATAGTTAGTACGTGGCAGATAAGAGAACTCCATGGCGCTATTGCCAAATGTCACTTTTAGATACGCGCTCTACACCTAGTGACTTTGGATGAAGTTGCCTACACAGAACTGAGGGGAGAATTTGGCTCTAAGTGTGCAATTTGGCCATGGCTGCAGCTCTGAATATTGAGAAAACAGCAGCATGCAATTGGAGGTAGGGTCTTGGGCACATCAGCTGGATTTCTCATCCTATCTCTTGGGCCCCCTTGTGCCTGGAACACAATGTGAGCCATTTTATTTACTTTTGGTGCTTTGCGATGCCAGAATCACAGCATCCCAGACCTGAAGGGAAGCTCAGCATATTTTTCTGAGAGTCCCTATTGCTAGAAACTCAGGATGGAGTTGACACAAATCTAATGAAATGAAAGAGCTCTCTTACCCTCTCCTGAATCCCAGAAAGCAGTGGCATTTGGAAAATTGTGTTCTAAACTAGTTGACAAGGGCAGGAGTTTGATAGAAGCTGGCTATGAATTTATATATATTTGAAGATTTCTGCCCTCCTTCCTCTCTGCTGTTTGAAGATAAATTGTATTCAGCTTTAGGGAGCTTAGTTTAAATAGCATGCATGTACACTGGAGGATTCTCTTAAAAAAAGAAGAAAAAAGGAGAGGTTTTAGAGCCATATTGGTTATGGACACTAAAATAAAATAAGAAATAAAATAATGAATGAAATTGCATTTTTTGGTTGCCTCCTAAAAACTAGAAGAAGAAAAAGAGTTTGGCAAGTTATGATTATGTACTCAAAATTTGTCAGTGCTTAATGAATTCAGAGGTTATTATTACAACTACTGTAGCCTTACATAACTTTGTGTCAATTTGCACTTTATTAATAGGAGAGGGGCCCGGCTGGGACTGCCTTTATGTCAGATATGAAAAATATTTAGCTTACCAGATTGGTATGATAAACAATATCAGAGGCATGGAGAAGTGGTCTCTATAAGAAGCGTATATCAAACACCTGATATTCTGTGTTTTCCATTGTATGGGTACAGAAATATTTCTTGCCAGAAGGATGATAGAATTGAGAAATTATAGCACACATTTGTGGAACAAATACAGATAAACTTTGAGGTCTTGGACAAGTTCTTTCATCTCTCTTATCCTCAGTTCCTTCATCTGGAAAATGGGAATAATTACCTCAAAAGCTTATTCTGTCAATTTACTAGGATAACATCATGCCTGCGATGTTGTGAATAGTTCATACTATTAGTTTGTATTTCTATTAAGGCAGGAAAATTAAAGTATTAAATCAAGGCAGGTAATAGATGGTGATTAAGAGCAAGACTTAGAAGTTACATGATCACTGGCTCAAGTATTTATTGAATACGCACCAGATGTCCAGATGTCAGGCATTTGCTAGATGCTGAATGTTTGATGGTGAGTGAAAATGTGAGTCCCCTGCTCTTATGGAGTAAATAGCTTCTGGAAAGAAGCAGAATAAACAAGTAAAGAAACAATAATGCAGTCTCCCTTCCTTCCAAAATGGTAATGCTTTCTTGGAGAGCCTCTTTTTTTTTTTTCAAAGGCTGGGTTAAAGATCCCATCTTTGTTTAGTTTCTGTATGGTGTTTCCATGGTGACTGAGAAGGGTGCCTTGTAGTGGGTAAACAGAGACCCACCTGTGGTTTATAAGACACTTAGGGCTGTTGGGGGAAAGAAGGTTGGCTGCAGCACGCTTACCTCCTGGGTGATAGCTCTTACGACTTATGAAGGGAACACCTAATTGTGTGGCATCAGTGAGCTAACACTTGTAGCTTATTTATTCCTTAGTGTGACCAACCACCCAGATTTTCTCAGGACTGAGAGAATTCCAGTGCTTGGGACTATCAGTGTCAACCCCAGGAAAGTCTCAGGCAAACAAGAACAAGTTGCTCACACTACTTATATTATCCACTTGTCTATCTTCAGACCCAGAACTATAATTTCACATTGTGAAAAGCTTTATGAAGAAAGAGAATAGGATGCTGTCAGAGTGAATTATAGAAGGGACCTTGTAGAGATTGGGTGAAAACGTTTACCCTGAGACCTCAAACATGAAAACATTAATTGTAGCTCCTACCTTTGTCTCTTATTAACTGTTCAATCTTAGGCAGGGTATATAACCCTCTTTACTATAGTTTCTTCATCTGCAATAAGTGGATAATCACCATACCTAATCATACTTCTTATACCTAATCATATCATACATTACAGGATACTTTTGAGAATTAAATAAAATAATGCTTGTAAATCACTTAAAAGATTCCCTGGCCATTGATTTTTAATTCATTACATTTTAGTAATATACATGTAAAATTATTCAGCCTTGTTTTTTGGCCTAACATATAGCATATCCTGGAGAATGTTCCATGTGTGCTTGAGAAGAATATATATTCTTCTGGTGTTGAGTAGAGTGTTTAAAAAATGTCTGTTAGGTCTATAGGTTTATGGTGTTGTTCAAGATTTGCATTTCCTGAGATCATCTACCAGTTGTTTTATCCATTATTGAAAATGAGTTATTGAAATTTCCACCTATTATTGTTGAATTGTCTATTTCTCTCTTCAATTCTGTCAGTTTTTGGTACATGTATTTTGGGACTCTGTTGTTAGGTGCATATATGTTTATAATGACCATATCTTTTTGATGGATTTACCCTTTTATCATTATAAAATGTTCTTATTTGTTTCTAGTAACAATTTTTGTTTTAAGGTCTATTTTGTCTAATATTAGTATAACCACTGAAGTTCTCTTTTACTGTTTGCATGATATATCTTTTATACTTCCAACCTATTTGTGTCTTTAAAAGTGTGTCTTTTGCAGACAGCATATAATGGGATCTTTTTTTTTCTTATCTATTCTGCCAATCTCTTTCTCTTAATTGGAATGTTCAATTCACTTATGTTAAATAAAATTACTGATAAGGTATGATTTACATGTGCCATTTTGCTATTTGTTTTCTATATGTCTAATGTCTTTAATGTTTTTCTCATTACAACCTTCTTTTGGATTACACAGATATTTTCTAGTGTATTATTTTAATTCCTTTGTTATTTCTCTTATTGTATTTTCTTTGAGTGATTGTCTTAGTGATTGCCCTGGGGATTATAATTAACACTTTAATATATAATAATCTACTTTGGATTTATACCAATATAATATCAATAGTATACAAATCTTTTTTCCTATAGCTCCATTTCTTCACCCTGCTTTGTGCTATTATTTTTATAGAAATGATATCCTTATCCATTTTGTGCCCATCAACACATATTTACAAGTATTACTTTACACAGTTGCCTTTAAATCAAATAGGAGGAAAAATGATTTACAAGCCAAAAAACCAAAAAGTTATACCATCTTTTGTATTTACCTATATAGGTACCTTTACTAGTGCTTTTTTATGTCTTTATGTGGATTCAAGTTACTATCTAGCATCTTTTTATTTCAGCCTAAAGGGCTTCCTTTAGTATTTCTTGTAGGGCAGAAAAGCAAGCAAATAAATGCTCTCAGCAAGCAATAAATTCTTCACAGTTTTCATCTGTGAATATCTTAATTTCTACTTTAGTTTTGAAGGATAGTTTTGCTGGATTTAGAATTCTTAGTTGACATTCTTTTTCTTTCAACATTTTGATTATGTCATATCACTGCGTTCTGGCCTCCATGGCTTCTGATGAGAAATCAGCTTATTGGTTAGTCTTATGGAGGATTTCTTGTATATGATGAGTCACTTCTGTCTTGATATTTTCAAGAGTCTCTCTTGGCCTTGGGCTTCAACGATTTGATTATGAAGTGTCCGGCTGTGGATCTTTTTGAGTTTATCTTACTTGGACTTTATTGGGCTTATTAGATATGTAGATTGATAGTTTTCCTTAAATTTGGGAAGTTTCAGCCGTTAATTCTTCAAATTCTCTTTCTGCGCTTTTCTCCTGTCCTCTTTTCTCCCTCTGGGACTCCCATTATGAACATGTTAGTCTGCTTGATGCTCTTAGGCTATGTTTATTTTCCTTTATTCTTTTTCCTTTCTGTTCCCTAGACTAGGTAATCTCAATTGGTCTATCTTCAAGTTCACTCATTTTTAATTCTGCCTGCTCAAATCTGCTGTTGAACTCTTGTAGTGAATTTTTCATTTCACTTATTGTACTTTTAATCTCCAGAATTTCTATTTGGTTCCTTTTTATAATTTCTTTAGTTACTTGACCTTATTTATTTATTTATTTATTTATTTTTAATTTTTATTTTTTTCAGTGGGTGGGCTGGCAGGACCCTTGAAACGGAGGCATTCTGTCCCCTAATTTCAGTGGGTAGGCTGCTGGACCCTTGGAGACTAGGCATTCTGTCCCCTGATCTTGAGTGACCTCTGGAAAATGACAGGCCAAACGGAAATTTACACAGGCATCCCGGTGGTTCCAGAAATGCAGGGCGCCCGACCTCTCGTCCCCCGTGGCGGCGTGGTGCACGTGTTCATGTCTCAGGGTCCACGCTTGGGCCCCGCAGCCCGCTTTCGGGAGGGAAAGCGCAGCGGGCGCCCTTTCCCGTGCTCGGCTTGCGGGGGACCCGCCTCCGGGGGACCCGGCGGGGGAAGCCGTCGCGCCTCGCCCCCGCGCGGGCTCCGCGTGTGTCCGTTTGTGGAAACTGTGTCGCGGCCGGGGGCGGGGTCGGGACGCTGGGACCCGCGGGTGCCGATGTTGGCTCTGGGCCCCGTCCTTGACCATATTTAGAAGAGCTAATTTAAATTCGTTATTGTAAGTGCCAGCGTTTGGCCTGCCTCAGGAACGGTTTTTCTATTGATTGTGTGTATGGGCCACCTTTTCTTGTTTCTTTCTATGTCTCCTACTTTTTGTTGAAAACTAGACATTTTAGTTAATGTAATACGGCAACTCTGGAAATCAGAGTCTCCGTCCTCTACAGGGTTTGCTGCTGTTGTTTAGTGACTTTTCTGAACAAATTCTGTAAATTCTGTATTCTTTTTTGTGTGTGGCCACTGAAGTCTCTGCTCAATTATCTTAATGGTCAGCTAATGATTCAACAAAGACGTTTTTAAAAGCCTGTAATTAATAAGTCCCCCAGTCTTTGCCAAGGGCTCTGTGTGTGTACTAGAGAATACCTTCAGCACGCAGCTGGGCTGTTGCTTCTTAGCCTTCATTTTCCGCTTGCATAGAACCTCAGGTTTAGCAAGCGGTTAGTGTGTTTTAGGCCCACCTGAGCACGCACACAGCCCTGGCCAGATGCACAGCCCGACACACACGCACGGGCTTCTAGATTACCGGGAATATACTAGGGATTTTCAAAGCCTCCTATGGCCATCTCATTACCCATCTTTTCCTTTTAAGCTTTTGTTTAGCCTATTGTATTAACTGTTACCCACTGCTTCAGGGAGTTGCAGTGCTAAACAATTGCCTCTGATTTATTTCAAACACCCCTGGGAAAAGGCTTTTTTGCATTGGGTGAGCTTCAAGTCAGCTCATTTAAAGACAGTCTTGCAAGTGGGATCTTTCAGGGAACCGCAAGACAGGTCAAACAATGGCCGATTCTCTAGGAATGGGGCTTTGAAGATGCTCCAACCCCATTCTGCCCTTTCCAAAGGCTGCCAGACTGCTGGCTTTAGCTGTGATTGTGGCTCTTGGTTTTCAAGGGTACTGCAGATCTGGGGGGTGGTGGTGGGAATAGGGCAAGTTAAAACACTGTGAAGCTTTCTCTTCTTAATGAAATTTATCCTTTTTTTTAAAAAAATGCTCTATGAATTGCTGCAAGAGTTTGGCTAATTTTCGGAGTTATAAAAATGTCAATTTTGACAATTTTTGGCAGTGTTCTCATTGCTTTTATAAAGAGGAGAGGCTTTTTGGACGTCCTTACCAGCATTTTCACTGATGCTACCTCTCACTATTGAAAGACTCGATAAATGGTGTTTATTGTTATCAATTATTAGCTCAACAACCTCATGGGATGAATATCATTATTATTATGTTACAAATGATTATGAAGCAAAAAGTAAGCAAAATATTTGGTGTCTTCCATCTCTTTTTGCTGTACTTTTCCCATTTCACCTGCCAGTAAGGCTCCTCATCAATGTCTGTCCTCAGAAAGGGATTTTATGTTAATCAATTTTGTCAGATTAATCAATTATATGGATTTCAGGTCATATGTTTCCTCTCCCAAGAAAATGTGTACTGAGTCAAAGCATCTCTTTATTCTTTTAAAGGAATTTGAAGCATCAGTGAGAAAAGTGGAATTTTGATTTTAAGGCAGGGAAGGCCTTGAGATGCCTGAAATAGCATCATATGGGCAGGAGACGTTAATCATTTTACTGGCTCTAGTTTGGAGTCCACCATTGCCCGTGGGCCTGGAGATCTGCCAGGGCTTATGTGGGATGATTTAGGGCACTGCCTCAGGGGGGTGGTGTGCAAAGGACAGAAGCAGCATGGAAAGCTGATTGACATTCTTGGTGGGATGTGGTGAGGACTGGCTTTATAACATGTGGCTAGCATACTCCAAATAGGATGCTAAAATCAATAGCAGAAACCCATGGCTGTACCTTAGGATCAGTAATGTCATAGGAGCATCTTATTCAAGAAAACAAAATTTTCAAACACCTTGTTTGCTTGTTGATATAGCAAATAGACAAAACATGCTTCAGAAAAGAAATCTCTGGAATTGATTTTCCTCTATGGCTCTTTCTGCAGAGATGACATACTTCCATAAATGGCAATCATTTGAAGGATGATCTCAAAGAAGATTCTGTTTTAGGTAGAGGAAAGATTCTGCCTTATAACCTGGATCAGTCCTATACCAGAAATACTAACTATTCAGTTACTAGAGATAAACTGTGAAGAGATTCAGAAATGTGAGACTTTGTTTTTAAAGAAATATATTGTTTAATAGGATTCAAGCATCATCGTGACACATCTGAGCATGGGTTAATAACTCCGCTGCTAAATACTAAGTACTCTCACTGTTCTTGGGGGAGTAATACTGCAAAGATGGAAATTCAACACCACCTAGGTATAAACTAATGCCAGGTGTGTTCTTGTTGCCTTTTCTGTTTTTTGTTTTGTTTTGTTTTGTTTTTGCTTTGCTTTGGTTTGGTTTAGGAGGAAGCATCAAAAGCCTGCTGTTAATCTGGTATTTGACATAGACCTATAGAATCGTATGACTTCAGAAATAGTTTCATGAATGAGGAAACTAAGGCCCAGGGAGTTTGGGTGACTGTCTAATGGAATTCATGAGTCAGAGAGCTGGACCTTAACTCCATACCCGTGATACCTCTTGTCCAGTGTTTGTTCCATGTTACAGCTCTACCTCACATATTCCACTTCGGTGAAATGTAATATTGAGGTGAGAATACCTGAACATGTGTGGAAATCTCCAGAAATGTGTTTGACCTTATTAACTGCGCTTTGGTTATAGGATTCTTACCAAAGAAAAAATTCAAGCACATCTAATAGAGAACATCACTTACTGTGGACACTGTGTTGACACCAGTGCAATCTGTATTGAACTACTCTCCTTTAGTTCATAAATAAATATATTTAGGAATGATGATTCACCTTGATTGTTGGTTTTGAAATTAACTCCAATTCAGGCAAGAGAACTTGGACTCCATTTACCTGCTTAAAATGGATGAAATGCCAGGCAAATTGTTAAGAGAAGTTCTGTGGTTTGTTGTATTTGCAAATAGTTTAGAAACAATTTTATAGTGTATTTCCCTTCTAGTTCATTTTGTACAATGGTCTATGTGGAACTAAGTGACCTATCAGATTTCTTCAAAATCTGTGATTCTTGATTGAATGCCATTGCGAAGAGGACTTGTTACTAATAACCAAGATGAAATTCAACAGACTCAGAAAGATGATCTCATAGCAGAAGAAACTTAGGATTTTCAATGATACAAAGGGTGACACAGAGGAACAGTAATAAAATGCCCAATTTAGAGGGTTAAAAAATAAGTAATGTAGCCATGTTATGCATTGTGATTATAAACTGCTGAATTGGCATTTACTGTGACAAGAGTCTCCAATTTACTGGATGCGTGTCATTGGAATTTGCCCTTTCTTTTTATGTGTCTTTCCATGATGAATACCAGTGCTGGGAAATGAAGAGCTCTTACCCTTTTCATACTTTGCTGAATGCTCACGAACTTGCCACTTGTTGCTTCTATCATTTTTGCCTCAAGGTCACCTGAGGGGACAGAGTCATCCAAACAAGGTCACTGACTCTGTGGAAAGTTAGTAGTTGTTTCTTGAAAAGAAAAGTCACAGAAAACTTAGGACACCACGGATATAATTACTATAAGGTGGAAAATGGGTTAAGAGAATATTTTCTTTTAATAATGAAATTCATTTAAAATGTGATAAATACTGCTTGGACAACTAAGGTCATTTGGTCTGCTCTCAGTAATTCAATTAGGAGAAATCTGAAAGCAGTAAGTGTGCGGTAGGTGGGAGCTGTAAAAGCACTGGACTGTTAATAATTTGAGACTTTCTCATCCCTTTACACGGATGAAAGTGGATCAATTATGTGAACGCTCGGGTCTCCGTATTGTCCTCATTTCATGTATAGGCCTTGAGGGACATTGCTCAAGGACCCCAAACCGTGAGGCAATGCTCTTGCCTTTTGGAAGAGGGTCACTGTCTTCAACTTGATTTTTCAAACCAGGAAAAATGCAATAACGGGCTTTGTTTTTTTTTTCTTTTCAAGTCATAATTTCAATGTCCTGAGAACATAGAACCCTTTTGAATCAGAGCAGCTGCTAAGAACTAGGGCAAACATTCAACAGCAATTTGAGAAAACATTTAGCATTATAGCAAGCAGGGGCTAGCTGAACTTTCCTAAGAGTGTAGACCCAAAGAGCATGTGGGTTAGGCTTCTGGTGCGTTTTCCCCTAGATAGTGGAATTCTTAGATTTGGGTAAGCTTCTCTCCACCCTCCGGCAGATGCTGGGGGTGGAATCTAAATTTAATTTCGCCCAAAGCAAATCTGCTAACAGTGTTCATGTTTTTCAAATGAAAAAAATTAGAAGACATGGCTTGACAATTACAAACACATTTATGAGGACAGTGAGATTGTCCTGAAAATTTTTAGAAATGGGATTAGCACACATATGCTGTACCTCAAAGCTAAATAGAGCTCTTAAAAAGTGATATCATATGTCTGATTGTTATAACATATGACTAGTTATCTATAGCATGATTTGTTTCTAAATAATTAAGAATTAACCATCATCTTTTGATTCTCTTCTTCTTTAATGAAGTTAATTGCACACACACAAAAAATAAATTATCTCAGTACCACCTTTTATCTAGTGCCTTTTCTTAGTATTAATCAGTGTAATAGGCCTATTGGCTGTTGGTGCAATGCCTTGTACCAAATGTCAAATGACCTTTAAAAAAATGTTTTTGAGCACGTCTCGGAAACCACATTGACCATTTGGAAAGTCCAATGGTATACATGTTGGAGTATTTAGATATCCTGATGACATTTTATTTTAAGGAACCTTTTATTTTAAGGTTCTGAACAAGTGGGTCACCGTTAGGGGTTTGGTCCAAAGGCTGAGGCTGGAGTGAGGGATATGTGAAACAACCAGGAACAAAAAGGGTACAAGAATGAACGCTGAATCGCAAATCAGGGAAGTAGAACTTACTTTAAGTCCAAGAGCGATATGGATGCTTGTGTGGAAACAGGCAATTGAACTAATAGTGCAGAAGACGGAAATACGAGAATGATGCTGGAGGGGAAGCAAAATGTAAAGACCCAAACCATGGCCAAAATAAGCCTGAAGGGCTTGTGGTGTGTATTTATTGGCCTGCAAAGCCGTGCTGTTGTGAGTGGGTAAGTCTGAGAAAGCTATGTAATAGCGGTAGATAGCTCCACCTTTCTGATGTGTCTTAAATTCATTCTATCTCTATCCGTTCAATTCCTACTATTACCTAAATCCCTGTTATCTTGAGTCTGCGATACAGGGCCAGGCTGTTCTTTCTGCTACTCCCTCTCTAGTCCATCCTTTATCTCAGTTCTGGACTCACAGTACTGATCCTGTCACTCTTTCCTTTGAAATTCCTTGAGCGCCTCCTGTTGGCGACTGGATTAAGTCCCAACATTTTAGTCTGGAATTCAAGGTTCAACTCCAACCCATATTTTGAAACCTCTTTCTCCCTTAGTTCCCTATGATCAATCATTTATTTATTCATTCAACACATATTTATGGAACTCCTAGCATGGTCAGGAATGAGCAAAAGTTTTTTATCCTAAGTGTACATTCACCATTCCCTAAGTCCACATTATATGTTCTTATCCCCAGTTCTTTCCTAATGCCATCTTGTTTTTCTGGAATGTTCTTTTTCATCCCACTTCTTTTATTTATTGATTGATTGATTGATTTTTGGCTGCGTTGGATCTTTGTTGCTGTGTGTGGGCTTTCTCTAGTTGCAGCGAGCGGGGGCTACTCTTCATTGCGGTGCACGGGCTTCTCATTGCAGTGGCTTCTCTTGTTGCAGAGCACAGGCTCTAGGCACGCGGGCTTCAGTAGTTGTGGCACGTGGACTCAGTAGTTGTGGCGCACAGGCTTAGTTGCTCTGCAGCATGTGGGATCTTCCCGGACCAGGGATCGAACCCATGTCCCCCTGCATTGGCAGGTGGATTCTTAAGCACTGCACCATTAGGGAAGTCCCTTCATCCCACTTCTGACTGTAGAAGTCATGTTTATCTTTCAATACTTAGTTAAAATGCCTTGTCTTCCCCCATTATCATCCCTGACTGAATTAGTAATTGCCCTGTCTTCTGACCTACACTCAGCACGGTGTCCACATCATAGACCACCTTGCCCCTCTTGCTGTCCCTGGCATGGCTTCCTTGCTGCACCCTCCTCTCCGGGTGGGTGAACCTCCCTGTGATCCCTCAGCATGTTGTTCCTCCCTTCTGGCAGGCCTGGCTCACATTTCTCTAATGGCTTGCAGAATTCTTACACCTTCTCCAGCTATTAAAATGAGCTAAAAAGCGTCTCCTTCAAGAAACATTTCCTCGTCTCCTTCTACCCTCAGACCATACAATAATAATCCCTCCTTCCTTCAGGTCTTCTCAGCATCTGGTTTTATCTCTATCAGGGCACCTGCTTCATACTGTTCGGTATTCAATGAGTTGTCTACGTGCCTTTTCCTTTATGCAGCTTGAAACTCATTTGGACTATGGAAACCAGATTCTCCTTGGCTCTCTTTCCCCAACAGCATGTGGTCCGATTCTTTGTTCATAACAAAGTCTTTAGTAAATTTTTGTGGAATGAATGAATGCACACATATTTGGCTCCATATATTATTGTCATGACACACATCAGATATGTAGAAGCTTAATACCTGGTGTATCGTCTCAGGAATACATATATATATTTAATTTCACATATATAATTAAATTCTACTATTATATATAATGCAGTCATATATTATAGTCTCTCTCTATATATATATCTATATATCTATATTTATATATATGTAAACACATTTGTATGTTTATAACTGGTATATATATAATAGATATACGCATGCATATTTGCATGTGTGTGTGTATATATTGTATATATATAATTATATAAAATGGATAAAATTATATATTTGGTATGCAGTCCAATATATATATATAAAATTTGGTATGCAATCCAATAGCAGAAGCTTAATACCATCACCTTCCCTTGGGCTAAACGTATCGAGGAAGCTCTCTCGTTAACTAGCAGGAAGTACAGGCAAGACGGTGTCATGGCCATCGAGTGCAGGACATGGGCCACGTGTGTGAAAGCAGTGACACATGAGTGGTGTCGGCACAGGCCCCTTGGACTCCTCTTGGCACAGGGAACATGCTGTGAGCTGTGAGAGTGTCTCATTGACCTCCCCAATGGGGACCAGAAACATGGCGTTTTTCCAGTTGCTGCCTTCATCCTTTTGTCACAGATGTTCTGACACTGTGCCTCTTGGGTCAGCCCCCTTATTCGTTACTAACTCTCTTTTCATCTTGGGAGCAGCTGTCCTCCAGGAAGAGATTAGACCTTCTGGAGTGTTGGGAAAGGTAGGGCTGGGGCATGCTGGATGCTCTTCTGTGTGAGAAACCCACTTCCCTGAGTACAAATCTAATCCCCCTCTTTCAAACACAGATAATCCACTCCCTGCCAATCGGTCTTCACGTCATCAAGTCTCCATCTATGGAAGAGATGCTCAAACACACTTTTTGCTTCCTTGCCTTTCCCTTTCTATTCCATCTCTTGTCTACCCTTTTCTCTCCCTCCCTTCCCTCCTGTCCTTCTCTCCTTTCCTTCCCCCTTCTGTTTGTCTGTTTGTTGCTTTCTCACTCTTTATTTTTAAGATATGACTCTGCTTCGATGTACTTGGTACACACAGTAAAAGGAGCTGATGATTAAAATAACCATCATCACTTTGTATTGAATTGTTGGTGTACAGCCTTAAGGTTTGAAAGCATCTCACCTGTTTGTTCTTGACTGTACAGTGCCTTAGAGCAAATTGTTTTCTATGTTTCTTTGAAGGGAAGACTAAATGCAGTCAAACAGATGCTTAGTAACTTTCGAAGCGAATTATGCATCCAGTCTTTGAGGAACTTTGCGGGGATACGGGTTCTGAAAATATTGCTGCTGTCAGCAATAGCGCTCATAATTACTCTAAAACTGTAAATTAAAAAAGCATTGCTGGGTCTATCTTCACCCTCCTATTTGGCTGTTTCTTAGAAATGCAGCACTGATAAAGGAAATGGGGAGGATTTTCTTATGGTGCTCCAAAATTCCAATCACATCATAGTAGTTGTCAATGAATTGATGACCAAACTCTGATGGTTGACTGTTTGCTCTGCAAGGAAATAGAAATGCTTTAAACAATTTTTTTAATGCCAGTACCATTTGGTGTCTTGTGTTTGCTAAAATCTTTTCTGAGGTGAATGCAAAGGCGGGGGAGCTTCACTTTTTTATTCAGAACGGTCTTGAACCAAGAGGATTAGAAAGCACAATTGTCTGTTCACTGTGGATTTGATTCTTATCTTCCACTCCCTCCCAAAGAAACAGAGGTTGGATAGTAGGCAATGTATAAAATCTTTTGAAATTTTTGTTTTTAGAAGTACCACTTGCAAAAAATAAATATCCTAATGGAAACTAATGAAGTCTGTGGTGACCCAGACTCTCTGTGGTTTATTTTTAATCATTAGTGTAAGAGCACACATCTCATCTTTATCTTTTACACATCCTAGATGTGCCTATTCTGAAAGCCATCGTTATTAGAAAAAAAACTAGAGTTAACCTGTTTGAAGTGGTTATTCAATTTGACAAGATCAGTACCAATTTTTCCCCATCAAGAGTTCAGGGAACTTCTTGGCTATCTTGGCTGGCTTACTAGCAATTTTTGTTATTTTTTGAGGTGTATATCAGTGGAGGGAAAAGATCACCTGAGCCCTTAGGACATTGTTACGTTTATATTTTCTCTCTGCCAATATCTGTCAGCGGAGAGCAAAATGACCATCTTAGTTCTTTACTTCATGCTTTTCAGTTCAACCGAATTTCTCAATCTAACTCACTCATGATGGCAGGGACTCGAGAAACTGTGACCCCACCCCTGACAGTGGGTGGGTGGTCAACTTTTCTTAAGGAGGCTAAATCAGGGGACATTTCACATGTGTTAGAAAATGTGCTTCAAAGTCACGTTCAACGGGGAATACCAAAGTGCTTGGAATGCACACGATTATGGCTTATCTCCAGGAGGATGAATGCAATAGAAGACATCATCATTTTGAATTCTTACTCAAAACTTGCGAAGGATCTGTCAATGGGAGGACTGCTGATTTTTGCTTAGGTTTTCTCATTCGTATCTATGCCCAAATAGTCAGTCTTATTGGAAGCCTGTATAAAAGAACTACTCCTTTCATTTACAAGATTGTTCAAAGACCCTCTGATGTATCTGTGATGAGCCTTCTCCAAGAAGAAAATTCTGATTGTGTGCTGAAGAATATTACTACAGCTAGTGCTGTGGAAAGCCAGACATTGGTGATAAAGAGTAAAATGAAACTCTACCAAACACCCACAGATCTTGCTCCTTCCATACTGACCAGATGTGCATTTTGTCCCTGGAAGTTGGGTGGGGATGGCTGGGGAAAAAAGGCGAGACCGCCAGACCACAGTGTGATAAAGAGTAGAGATGTGCCTCCTAACCTTGTGTACTTGTCAACCTTCTGTCGGGCTGCTCAGGTCTCTCTACATCTTCTGAGAGGAGATCCTGCATCTCAAGAACAAAGGAGTGGGCTGAGCATAGTTTATGGTAGTAAAAGATCTCACTCATTTTTGTTGTTACGAGGATGACCACAATTATAATTCAGGATCTTTGGTTGCTGAGAGAAAATAAGATAATGTATAAAACATAGCAAGGGATATAATTCCCTCAAGAGCTTCCAATTTAGACTAATATTTCTGTGTCTTTATTCATAAACTAAGGGAATTATGAAGATTGTCTTTGAACCTCTGAAAAAAGCATTGTTAAGAATAATTCATGTGAATATTTTTTAAATGCAAGGAAAGTAAATTACGGTCATGGACCTAGATGCCAGGTATAGTTTAAAGTTATATGCTAAGTTCAGCAGAGCAGAACACTAATGCAATTAGTAATTTATTCCCCAATAATGCTTTCCATCCATGATGTCTCAGGATGTTTTACAGTATCCCAATTATGTCACATACCCTTTCCTTTATTAAGGGAAATGTCATTTTATTTCGATCACAAATCCTGGTTGGATTCTCCAACAAACTGGATGTACTGAGAAACTAGGACTGATGTTCCTGTGCCTCAAGCTTTATGTGAGTTCTAAACCTTAAATTTCAGAGCAAACAGATTGGTTCTGTGTATATTATGCCTAAAACAGTCTCATGGTTGCTTTAAAGCCACATTTGGGATGCCTTTCCACTGGGTGCCAGTTGTCAAAACCTAGATGTTTCATAGCAAAATGCATTATTCTGACTTCCTTCAATTGTGTGTGTGTGTGAGTGTGAGAGAGAGACAGAGAGGGAGAGAAAAATGCATGTGTCTCTGTGTTTTTTTGAGACATGCCTCAAGTGGCCACACTAATGCAATTAGTGTGGCCAAGAAAAGAAGAAAAGTAGACCCCAACCAGCTCTAATGTTTATTCAGCACAAACAAAAAGACATGTTCTTCCCCTATTTTTAGTTATTGCAAAGCAAAGTTACAAACATAATAAGGATTATGTTAAAAAGAAAAAGAAAAAGACAAGGACATTATCTAGAACCCTCACTTTTAAGATGTTAAGACAGGAACAGTGTGCCCAGATGTATCCTGTTATCATTATTTCAAAAGAAATGTCTTAGAAGTTTGAAAAATGCTTTGCTGTGAGTGCTGGAGGTTTAAAGATGCTATTGGTGACTTTTGCAGAAAGAGCTTTCATGAAGAAGCCGCCTGGCAATGGTCATGCCAACACCAAAAGTATTCAGTGTAATCTTTTAGACTCTTACCTGTCCGTAGATGTGAAAAAAGAAGTGAAGGGAGGAAGATGGGAAAGTTCTGTTCAAAATTACCATCAAAGCAATTGTGAAGGAAAAACAGCACATCTTAGCTAGTAGCTGAAGTCAGACTTTAACAGAATAAAAATTAAGAGGCACTGGCCATAAGGAAGTACATTGAAACTGAAGCAACACCTGACTTTGTAGTTACATATAACTGTCACCCACATCCATATCAACATTATCAACAGTATGCCTGTTCCCAATGTTCATATAAATGGAATCATACCGTATGAACCTTTTTTGGCATCTGGCTCCTCAACAAAATGTCTATGAGATTTATGCTTATTATTTCATCCATCATTAACTTGTTAAATTTTAATCCTGTCTACTATTCTATTCTATACCATGATTTACTTATCTCTTTTTCTATTGATATTATTTGGGTTGTTTCCAGTTTCTGGCCATTATGAATAAGGCTTCCGTGGATATTCTTGCATATGTCTTTTGATAGATATATGCACTTGTTTCTCTTGGGTGTATGCCTAGGGGTGTGATTGCTGGATCATAGGATAAAGGTATATGTTGCTTTAGTAGATAATGGCAACAGTTTTCTAAAGTTGTTGCACCAGTTTAGTTTTCCCTCAGCAAGATATGAATGTTCCAGTTATTCCACATTCTTGACAGCAAGTGGTATTATCAGTCTTCTGGGTTTAGCTATTCTAAAGAGGATGTAGTGGTATTGCATAGTTATTTTAATTTGCATTACACTGATGATTCTATTTTTTTTTTTTTTAAGATTGATTGATTGATTGATTGATTGCTATGTTGGGTCTTCATTTTTTTTCTGTGCTAGGGCTTTCTCTAGTTGCGGAGAGCGGGGGCCACTCTTCATCGCGGTGCGCGGGCCTCTCACTATCGTGGCCTCTCTTGTTGCGGAGCACAGGCTCCAGACGCGCAGGCTCAGTAGTTGTGGCTCACGGGCCTAGTTGCTCCGCGGCATGTGGGATCTTCCCAGACCAGGGCTCGAACCCGTGTCCCCTGCATTGGCAGGCAGATTCTCAACCACTGCGCCACCAGGGAAGCCCTGATGATTCTATTGATTTTTGCTAATTTGTCACTTAGGTATTCCCTTTTATGTAGTGCCTGTTTAAATCTTTTGTCCAATTTTAAAAATTGGTTTGTTTGTCTTTTCCTTATTAGTGTGAAGGAATTTCTGAGATATACTATGTATAAGCTTTTTTGTTGGATATATGTATTAGAGTTGGCCCCTATATCCATGAGATACGGAGCGCTGTTCTTTGGCCGTTTAACGGACTTGAGCATCTGCCGACTCTGATATCTGCGGAGGGTCCTGATACAGATCCCCTGTGGATACAAAGGACCAACTGTATAACTGTCTCCTCTCATTCTTGGATTATTTTCTTCATTCTCTTCCTGGTGTCCTTTGAGAAATTAGTCCTTAAATTGAATGAAATACAATTTATCATTTTTTCTTTGACGTATATTAATTTTTGTACTAATTAAGCAATAATTTTCGACCCTAAAGTATGAAAATATTCTTTGTTTTCTTCTAGAAATTTTGTGGGTTTTTTCTTTCATACTTAGGTTCAAGGTCCATTTCATGTTAATTTTTAAGTATGATGTGAAATACTGACACAAAGTTCATTTTTTTCTCATAGAGATATCCAGTTGCTCCATAACCATTTATTGAAAATAAATTCTTTTCCTACTGAATATTTGGCATCTTTGTCATAAAGCAGTTTACTCTATATGTGTGCATCTATTTCTGGACTATCTATTCTGTTTACACACAGTCTTTTGTAAATTTTTTCTGCTTATATATTATGGTTATATTCTCATGATAATGATATTCAACCCAGTACCTTTCAATGGACAGGATTTAATTTATAGATGCACTGAAATTTACTTAATCCCTTATGGCTTTTGAACTCAATTATTAAATTTTTTTTCTTACATGTACTGAACCATTATGTACCCTTGTTCCATACAAGTGCAGTAAGGCTAGCAAGGGAATTAAATTTTTAATGAAGAGAACCTCTATTGTATAGTGTGAAGTATATTAATACAGCATCAGAAGAACTGAATTCCAATCAAGATTCTGCCCCTTATTAACTGTGCAGAATAGGTCTCAGCTGTAATTTGGGTATAATAACACTTACCTCCAGAATTATTATAAGAATAAAGCCTATTAACGGACATGGAAGTGCTTTCAAAAATGTAAATTGTTATAAAAACATTTTTGTTATTGATAAATAATAAATGTTTGACAAACAAAATCATTTTAGCTTATTTGACAGACATAAAATCATTTTAGCCTGTTCATAAGAAAACAGACCTTATCTGGGACAAGCCTCTAATTCAGAAGAGATCTCCAGTCTTCAGGAACTTTAAATTGTAGTAACCTGTTAAGTATTAAGTATTTGCCCTATCTCCAAAATTGGAGCCCTCCTAAATCTGTAATTGTTGGGTTAATCAAATAAATGATTTTGAAGTTTCAAGAGGAACTTTCTCTGTGCTCCTTTTCATCCACCTGATGAGGCACGGTAGGTAGACTTGGCAGCCTAGATTGCAAAAACTAATGAAGGTGTCTCAGACATAAATTCAAAGACCTAGGAAAATGATGAGAATAAAACAGTCCATACATTTACGGTGGTTGGAGTCAAATAATTATGCGTTGCTTGGACACTAGCAATTTCAGCAATGACATTGCAGAAGGATGGTCCTCTTAGACAGTCTAGAATGGTCTGTAGGAGATGTGATGACCTTGACATCTTCAGCCTGCACAAGGTGGAGCTCAACAAAGATGTGTCTGCCTTTGCTCATTCCAAGATATTGCTCCTCACACTCAGCTCATTGGACAGTTCTCAGTCCTACCCTCCTGAGGTTCAGAGAAATATGGATTTATTCAGAGCACTAGTCCCAGCCCTGGGACATTATAGTCAACTCAGTGTCCTGCTGTTGTATGTCGGCCCATGGAAATAATAACCTAAGTGACATGGAAACAGTGTATTTTCTAAAACTTGAATGATAGAAATTGAATGCAATTGGATTCACAGAGAATACAATATATTATTACATGTATTTTGAAAGAACAGACTTTGGGAGAAGAGTATGTGTTATCGGGAGCAAGAAGAAGACAAAGTATCTACATGTGATGGCTGAAAAGAAGCAATGAGTCATAACTGGCAGGTGCAGTGCCCAACAGAGTCATGAAATTGTTAAGGGTAAAAGTGAAAGACCTGCTCTATTGTCATCAGTCACTTACCTGGTTGATAATATTGTAAGCAATAAGAAAAAGTTGCATTCTCCTTCAATTTCAGTGAAGGAATATTAGTATAAATAGTGAAATGTTTTTAAGTTTTCCTTCTATCCTTAGAACTAATAGGGTATCTGAAGTCATCACAACCACAGTGAAAGAAGACAAAAAGTGACTAGACACTCAAAATCATCCATCTCTGTTCTCCCAGAAGACTTAAACATTTAATTCCAAATTTCAGAGTTACCTAAAAGAAAATGTATGCAAACTTTCCTAAGAATACAGTGTTGAAATTTCTGTATCTCATTACCTAGTCTTACAATTGCTTGGTTAGGGTAGATGGTGTCTTTATTAGCTTCGTAATTTAAACCCTTAAGGTGCTAATTAAGGAGAAATAAATCAAGTTTTCTTTGGCATTTTGTGATGTCTATATGCTGTCTAGAAGAGATGCAACTTAGATGCAAAGACACAAATAGCTTTAAAGTAAAGGCTGGAAAAAGATATACCATGAAACAGTAACAATAATGGATCTGGAGTAGTTATATTAATATAAAGCAAAATAAACCTTCATATATTAATATTATTAGAAACAAAGGGAGATATTTCATAATGTTAAAAGGGTCAATACATTAGAAAGATATAACAATTATAAATGTATATGCACCTTATAACAGAAACCCAAATGCTTGAAGCAGAAACTAACAGAATTGAAAGGAGAAATAGACAATTAAAGAAGTAATAGTTGGGGATTTCAACACTCCACTTCAATAACTGATATAACAAGTAACTCAACAGAAAATCAGCAAGGGTATAAAAGACTGAACAACATTATCCACCAATGTTACTTAATTGACATTATTGCACATTTCACTCAAGGACTGCAGAATACACATTTTTAGAATGAAATATTCTTCAGAATAGACTATAGGCTGAGCTATGCAATAATTCTCAGTACATTTTTTAAAAACTAAAATCATGCAATTGTTGTTTTCTGACCACAAAAAAATTAAATTGGAGATCCACAATAGAAGGGAATCTGTGCCGAATATTTGGGTACAAATACACTTCTAAATAACCCATGGGTCAAAGAAGAAACCAAAAGGGGATCAAAAGTTGTTCTGAGTTGAATGAAAACTAAAAAAAAACAGATGAAAATTATGGAATGCAACTAAAGCAATGCATAGAGGGAAATTTATAACTCTAAATGCTTATGACACCAAAAAAGAGTTTCCGATCCCAATAACCTAAGCTTTCACCTTAAAAAAACTAGAAAAGAGCAAACCAAATCCAAAGTAATCAGGAGGAAGGAAATAATAACGATTAGAGCAGAAAATTGTGTTTACAAATTACCAAAATGGACTCAAGAAGAAATAGAAAATCTTGAGACCAGAACAAGTAAAGAAATCTAATTAGTAATTTAAAATCTTCCCACAAACAAAAGCCCATGTCCTCTCATGTCTTAATTAGTGCATTCTATCAAATATTTAAAGAAGAAATATCAGTTTTTATAAACTGAGAAAAGGGATGAAGAGGGAACACTTCTCATTTTTTTGGGGGGCCAGAATTACTCTGATACCAAAGCCATATAAAAACATCACAAGAAAACTACAGACCAACATCCCTTGTAAAGATAGATGCAAACTCCTTAACAAATATTAACAAAACAAATTCAGCAGCATATAAAAAGGATTATGTACCATGAGCATGTGGGATTTATCTTAGGAATGCAAAGTTGGTTTTACATCTGAATATCAGCCAATGTAATAACCACATAAATAGAATCAACAACAGAAACCACATGACCATCTCAATAGACACGGAAAACACATTTGACACATACCTTTCTGGTGGGGATATACAATGGTACATCTACTTTGAAAAACATTTTGGCAGTTTCCTAAAAACTTACATAACCTTATCACACAGCGTTGTAATTCCAAATTCCACTCCTAGGAATCTACACAAGAGAAGTAAAAATATATGTTCACACAAAGAATTGTAAGTGAATGTTCACAGCAGTATTATTCATAATGGTCCAAAACTGGAAACAATTAAAATGCCTGTGAATTTCAAAATGTGGTGTAGCCATATAATTAAATGCTACTCAGCAATAAAAAAGGAACAAAATACCAATACATACTACAGCATGAATGAACCACAAAATCATTATCCTAAGTGGAAGAAGCCACACAAAAAAACAAATCTCTATATTCTTTGATTCCATTTATATGAGATGTCCAGAAAAGGCAAATGTATTGAGACAGATAGTGCATCCGTGGTTGCCTGTGTTTGGGGGTTAAAGCAGGATTGAGTGCAAACAGGCTCAAGGGAATTTTTTGGAGTTATGGAAATGGTCTAAAACTGCCTTGTGGTGATAATTGCCAACCGTATAATTTATAAAAAATCATTTAGTTCTACATATGCAATGGGTGACTATTATAGCCTGTAAAAATACCGTAATAAAGCTGTGTAAAAAAGAAGTCTCAGCGTTCTCATTTGTTAAAAAATGGGTATACACAACATTCTTTGTGTGTGTAAGAAATGAAGCAATTCATAGAAACTGCTTTACACAGTCCTTGACGGAGTTAACAGTGAATCAGTGTCGTCATCATCATCATCATCATCATCATCATCATCATCATCTTTACACTGAGTCTAACCATCTGTCTTCAAGACCCTAGTTGCTGAACCACGCAGCAGGCAATGCCACCCGAGTCAGTGTAGATTGGTAAGGCTAAGCATTCATAATCTAACTTTGGCTGAATGCTTGATGCTTTCTGGCAGCTCTGGACTCTCATTTATTACCTTCTTCCATTCTCTTCACTAAGCTCTTCAGAACCCCATCTCCTTTCAGTCACTCATTCTCACATGTGAATACCACCCTCTACAGAGTAGAATGTCTATGAAGGGATCTCCTTTGAAAATATTTCTGCATCTACAATGATCTTACAATTGTCTTTCCTATCACAGTGTCGGAACTGTTCCTCCTCCTTTTCTTGGGCAGCTCTTGCTTCTGTGCCCTGGATCAAGTTCTTTGAAATCCTCAGGGATCTTCTTAACATTCTGTCATTAACAAATAAAACCAGGGAGATCTCTGGCGGCCTAATGGTTAGGATTCCGGGCTTTCATCGCTGTGGCCTGGGTTCAATCCCTGGTCAGGGAACTGAGATTCTGCCAGCCGTGAAGCACGGCCATAAATAAAACCAAACAAAAATATTTGCCAACCCAAAACTCTTTTTCAGTCTTCACTTATCATTAATTGATGTATCCAACAAATTTTTATTGAATGCCTGCATTGTGCCAGGTACCCTCCTAGGGATGGGAGACATGATGGTCGGAAAGAAAGAAATGGCCCCTGCTTGAGCTTACGGTCTAGTAGAGAAACAGTAGTTAAAAATAATTGGAAGACGAATTAACAACTTTAACTATTAATTAATACAACAAAGGAAAAATGAGAGAATACTAAGAGAACATGTAATAGAAGCTCCAGGCATAGTTTACTGAAAAAGTTATATTTAAAATGAATTGTAAAGGATGAATAGGATTTAACAGGCAGTTGAAGATTTAGGAGAGGGGAGTGGAGAAAGAATTCCCAGCAGAGAAATGTACAGATATCTTGAGGCCAAATATATGAGTATTGCTTGGCTTTGGGACTAGACAGGCCTGATCTGAATGCCAGTTCTGCCACTGACTTTATGCCATGGTATGGTTATGAGCATTAAGTGATAGAACCATTCTGAAGATCCAAGAGTACAGGATAGTCTTTCTATACTGCATGGATAATTTAATGCTTAACATACACTCTCTTGTTTAGTCCTCACATAGTTTTAGGTATTATTTCCTTCACTTTGACAGGTGGGATCAGAGATTGATAGGGCTTGAATCGCTCAAGGACACCAACTAGTAAGTGTTAAGACATTTTAAACTAAGTCTTTTGAATAAGTTATGTTAATGTGATATTGTTATATAGCAGGTACTCGATGTTATTTCTTTTCTTCCTATTCCTTTCTTTCACTCTTTCCTTTGATCTGACAGGGCTATCATCAATTCATTGAACTATATCACATTCATGCTGATTTTTTTTTCTGGTATGCCTTTCTTTCCAATATTTTTGCTAAATTAAGATTTTAATACTGTTAAAATAGAGCTATGGTTAATTTTCAAAGGGCTGAAGACATTTTCATTTTTTCTTTACCATCGCTGTTATTTAATACCACAGTTATAATGTTACGGCAATATTTTTAGCTTCAGCTTCCTTATTTCTAATATAAGGGATTTGGACTAGATAATACCTATGGTCATTTCCATTTCTAACAGCCTGCGGATGCATATTTCTGGTCTTTCTGTGTAACTTAATTTTCAAAATTTTACTTTTTATCATGTAGTAGCTATATTTTATGCCTTCATGAAAATAAGTGAGTGAAAGTCATTTCATCCTGTTTCAAGATATGTAATTTGTAGATAGGACACTGCATCTACTTTGGTTGCTTTTTTATGTCGAATAAATTTATGAGTCAAAACATTCAAAATTCACACTATAAGACATTTAAATTGTCTTAGTGTTTATATCAATACATTTTAATTATATAATGTCACCTATGATGACTTACACCGCTGTATTTGCCAATTTTTTTGTTATGTAGGATGTCAACTAATCATGGAATCAAAAATGTCTTTCTCATGCTAAGATGGTCTTTTAAACCATGATAAACACCAAATTCTCACTTTTATTTGTTTTATTTATGATACTCATAAAATAGTATGACTATGGATTGTGCATAAAGCAATTTGTATTTTGCTAAAGGTAAAATCTATCAATGGTATTGAATATGAAGTAAAAGTACATTTGTAAGGCAATATTTAAACAGAGAAATAGATAATAGAAAGTAGCAGACAACTTCAGGTAGATTTTTCTATTCTCTTAATATTTAACTTTAACTTGTAATAAAATCTTCTGAAAGGGTCAGCATCCAATTAAACTCTTGTACTAAATGCTGAATACAGAAGCAGTTGCTTCTTTACAGAAAATATGCCTTCTGGAAATTTCTATAATGCATGTCAACTTTTTGAGGATAAAAAAGCACATTTGTTATCCTAGTTCAGAGATAATTGCTTGCCATTAGGTGGGTTGGAACGTAAATTTTACTCATTTCTGTCAGCTAGTGTGTCTACTTCCTAAACTCCATCTCCATCTGCCCCTCCAGTACAAGCTGAACATCATTTTTTGCCTTCCACCAAAATGATAATGACTCGTAAATGTAAATTTCATTGAAATCACATGTGTGGAAACATTTATTAACTTTTCTTTCTTTCTTTTTTTTTTTTTTTTTAGGAATAGAGAAATCGGATGGGTTATCTTGGTTAAGCAACATGATTAAAAAAAAATCCCATCCAAACTCATTTGCTTTTTTTCTTACAATGGTGTAAACATATTATTTACTTCTAACTTTTTTTCTGTTTTTTCCTTCTCTCTCTCTTTCAAGAATTATATATTGCAATTGGCTGTCAGGGCTTTAAGACATAATAGCGTCACAGAAGAGGTACTTACTCTGCCTTCCTCTAGGACAGGGTGGGGTGTGAGGCCAGCCACCTGCATGCTTCCTTGTGCCAGGATTCTTGTCTCTAAGCCCAGAAGTCACATTCTAGCACCACCGACTGTGACTTTAGGGAAAAGCCTTTAATAAAAATAGCTGTGGTTTCCAAAGTACCTACAGTTTTTGTTTTTTCCTAATGTTCACCAAGTCTTTACTATTTGCCAAGCTCTATTTTGAGCTATTTATAGGTATTAACTCATTTTACTTTTTACAGGAACCCTTTAAGATAGATACTGTTATGATGCCCATTTTGTAGATGAGAAAACCGAGGCAGGAGAGAGGTAAAGCCAGTATTTGAACTCAGGAAGTCTGGACCGGTGGAGACTACCCTCTTAATCACGATATGATTTTATCCTTTAGCATACTATCTTATTCAGTCCTGAGAAAAACCTGATCAGTCAGGCTGAGAAAACAGATGTTCAGAAAGTTTAGCTAGTGTCCTCCAGTGTACACAAGTAAACCAACTAACAAGTGGCAAAGCAAGGCCTGGCTGATGCTAACGCGCATGCTCAGAATGCTCTGTGATGTCAGAGGATCCCCCTACCTGCCCTTTCCCTACAAGGCATTGATCTACTGAAGCGGGCGAGGCAGGAAAATCTCATAGTGCTCCTGCTGCATTCCACCCATTCCTGGCAAAATCCTGTTGGGACTGGCCAGAGCGCCCTTACTGTACTGCTGTGCCACACCAGTTCTAGGGAAAAAAAAGAAAAGGTAATGGAGGGAGCTAAGCACACCATTACAAACCCTCTTTTTTTTTTTTTTTTTTTTATTAGCTACATTTGGTATAATGCACATTTACCTTGTTCGTCTAGCTTTTTCCAGGGGGAAAAAAAAAAGGCAATGTGGTTTTCTTATAAAGATATGAGATACTGGCACATTAGTCTTACATTTACCCTTGAGGATAAGAATTCTTGCTGATAAGAAGTGAGCTATAAAATATGGATACCATGTCTCAAGTATTTAAGGATAAAGCGATAAACATGCAGATGGGGCCATTAATGAACATTAATTGCTTTAAATTAGGTTTTATTGTGCAGTGGGTAAATTGGAAGGTACACATTTGCATTGGTAATAGAAAATTAATTTAAATGCTTCAGGAAGCAAAATATCACCTGATGTGCTAAAACCTGTTATTTGCAGTAGACTTCAAAGGAAACTTGAAGGGCACTATGTATTAAAATAAATAAAATAAAATAAGCTATGCTGGAGGCACACGTATGTGAATACCTCCTTGGGTGTAAACCCTGTATGGCTACTGAGTTTGCCTAGGCCAAGAAAGCTCCAGATGGGGACTTGGAGGGATAATGTGTCTCCCTTTTCTAGTGGCCCATTTCTAGCCAGGACCCATCTGGGCTCACATCCAGAAAGCCCTCTCTCATGCCTCTCTTAGTCTCTCCAGCGGTGGTTTAAGCCTGTATCTTCTTATTTCGTTTCTGAAGAGTTGGTAACCAGAGGATATGCATGATTTGATGGTTCTTCAACTTTGCTATACTTGGATAGAAGTAACCTTTTCTCTTCTTATTAACACTTAAAAAAATGATATTCATATCACTGTTTTGCTCTGGATCCTGCCCTGAAAGTGGTATTATTTTAAAAATATTAAAAATTCTCTAATAAGAGAGGTACATAATAAAGACCTTTCGTTTTAAGACAAAAGTAGGAAATTGTCATCATAGCTGTTCTATTGACTCAGCCAGTGGTGCTGCAGTAACTTAAGATAGGGGAGTGGAGTGGGGCTGGGAGGAGGAATAGGAATTTGAGCCTGAAGTATCATAGAGTACACCAATGTGGGGTTGGGAAGACAAACTGAGGCTAGAGATTTAAATTTGAGAGCCATCACCTTAGGGATTATTTTCAAAGCTATGGGATTGTATGAGATCAACTAAGGAGTAAATGTAGAAAGTGAAGTTAATATAGAAAGAACTGAGCCCTTGGGGGCACTCTGGCATTTTGAGGTCTGAAAAGAGGGGAATGAGCCAGCAAAGAAGACTCAGAAGAAGTGAGGTCAGAGATGAAATAGAAAATATTGGGAGAATGTGGTGTCCTGGAAACCAAATAAAGAAAATGCTTTAAAAACATGGGAGCCGCCAGCTGTGTTTAATGCTGCTTCAAGGTTGAGCAAGAAGAGGTCCTTGTTGACCCTGGAAAAGTCATTTTTAGTGGCGTAATAGGGACAAAGTCTATTTGAGGTAAATTCAAGAGAGAATGGTGGATGAAAAGCCAAATTAGTGAATATAGACATCTTTTTCCAGGAGTTTAATATAAAGAGGAACAGAGAACTGGGTGATAGCAGAGGGGACTGTAATATCAAGAGTACATTTTTTTAAGCAATGAGATCTTACAGCAAGACTGTATACTAGTGGAAATCATTCCGTAGAAGAGAGAAATGAGAGAAATGGTGATCCTAGACAGAAAGGAACTTCCAGACAGGGAATAGTATCCAGTACACAAGTGGACTATTGATCCTAGATCCATCTAGGGAGAGCTGTCTATGGTTGCTGGGTAGAAGTCACATCTATGGGTACAGATGGAGGAGGGTTAGAGATTTGGCTCATTAAATAAAATATTGAACTGCTCTATTTATATATTTGAATCAGATTTTTGTTTCAGGTCATCAAATATTTTCTCAAGCCTTTGAATAATCCACTGATTCTTGAAAATCTGTTGTACCAAGTGGGTAAAGAGCAGCTAACAGAAATGGAAAATGTTGTGTTGTTTATGCAGCCAAAGATCTTATAAGTGCTTTCTGCTGAGCATAGCTGTCTTCCTTGGGGGTCGACCACTGTTGCTGCACTCTTTGACTGTCCCTTGGTTGGACCTACGATACCTGGGATCAGACCTCTGTTTGCAACAAGAACAGCTATGAACTTCAGGAGCAGTTTACTGAATTCTTAGGCAAAATGAAAGTACACCACCAGAGAGTAGCTTGTAACTTTGAAAAGAAGGGACCCCCTCTGTCCAAATCTGAGAATTTCTACTGGGTCAACTTTTCTGCTTCCACATGGATTGAGGGCAGGTAGCTCACTTCGTTACTAGGAATACTGCAAGTGTTTTCAGAACTTAAGAGTCCAGGCCCGAATGCCATCATTTCCCCCGTCTCCCAAATCCTTTAGAACTCAAATCAGAAGAAGTCTCTTCTCCCTTATGTGTTTCAAGGGCTGCTCATTTCCTGCACCAGGATTTACCCTCTTCCCAAGACGACTGACAGTGGCAATTCCCCTCAACTGAATCTCTGCTTAGCTGCAAGGATGTGTCCTGGATTCATGCCCTTGATAGAACAAGTGACATGACGCAGTTCCCAAGCGTATTAGTTTGTTAGAGTTGCCATAACAAAGAACCACAGACTGGTTTAAACAACAGGATTGTGATTGTGATTGTGTTGTGATTTAAACAACAGGAATTTACTTCTGATGAGTTTTGGTGTTAGTTTTTGTCAATTATTTTGCTTTGTAGGCACTTTGTGGGCAATTTCATCTAGAAACTCATGTCCTTTATTACAGGAGTATTTTCTTTATTGATTCCTTGAATGTATTTCTCCTGTATCCTACCTATTTTTTTCAAGAATCCCTACTTGTCAATTGTTGACACTCCTAAGGTCTTCTAGGTGAATCCTCCGATTTACTTATATTTTCTCTTGTGTTTTCTGTTTCTTGAACTTTTTCTTGCAGTTCCTGAGAGATTTCTTCCACTTGTGTCTTCTGATTCTCCTATTGATATTTTACATGTCTGATATTAAAATTTTAATATCTAGTATCGTGTTCCTCCTTTTTATAGCATCCAATTCTTGTTTCATGATCACGATATTTTCTCATCCCTTAGAATTTTTTAATTAGTTTTTTTTAAACTTCTTGTATCATCTTTTTCTCTTCCAAGTGCTTTAAAAATAATGGTCTGCTTTCACCTCCCTCTTTCACGTGGGAAGATTTTTTTCAAATGTCTGGCTATTTGCTCATACTTAATAGTGAGGGAATAAAATTTTATAAGATGATCACCAAGTATGTCAGCTTTTTTTGCTGGGTGACTTCCAAGTGTCAATTTCTCTCTCTCTTTTTTTTCATATAGGTGGTCCTTTTTCTTAGAGAGAAACCCTCTAACGTCCTCCTGAGGGGGTTGAGCCAGGCTGCTAGCATTGCGGGAGCTGAGTGGGGAAAGGGCCCAGGCTTCTCACCACTCATGAGCAGACTTTCACTGAGTCCCTCCATTCGGCCTGTCTTCCACGGTCCTCAAGTAGACTCACTGTCCCTGAGTTCACTTACTCTGATTTCGCCTCAGAAGAAGTAAACAGCCCTTCTTCAAGATGAGGGAGAGCCTTGGAAGCACATGGCTTCCAGTTTTCTGAGCCTGGGTTCAGAAGTGCTCACTGGCTCATTTCTTCTTGGTCCAGCCCCCATCTCCATCCCTCCCTGAACCCCATGCACTGTAGACTTCTATTTCAGCTCTGCTTTAAACATTTTTCTTGATGTCTCTTACTTGATTCTGTCTCCTCTTCCATTCTCAAGAGAAATATCCTTGTGAATTTATGCCCTTTTTTTCTGTACTTTTTTCTTTTTTAATTTAAAAAGTCATGATTCAGGAGAAGGCAAATATAAATGCATGGGGGGCTTCCCTGGTGGTGCAGTGGTTGAGAATCCGCCTGCCAAAGCAGGGGACATGGGTTCGAGCCCTGGTCTGGGAAGATCCCACATGCCACGGAGCAACTAAGCCCATGTGCCACAACTACTGAGCCTGCGCGCCTGGAGCCTGTGCTCCACAACAAGAGAGGCCGCGATAGTGAGAGGCCCGCGCACCACGACGAAGAGTAGCCCCCGCTTGCCGCAACTAGAGAAAGCCCTCACACAGAAACGAAGACCCAACACAGCCAAAAAATAAAAAATAAAAAAAATAATTAATTAATTAAAAATAAATAAATAAATGCATGGATTCAGCTTACCATGTTTAACCTTAGTGCAAAATAACAGTAAATGTAGCATCCGCATAATCTATTCCAGCTTTGGCTGCACCATGCCCAGCCTTTCTTCCAAGGTAAGATGTAGAGAGGTTCAGGCTTGCATGCCTTTACTGCAGGAGTTCAGTTTCCACTCCTGATCTTTGGGAAGCCAGTGCTTGGACAAGAATGCAAACAAAAGATCAGCACGCACGCACACACACACACACACACACACACACACACACACACTGGTATAAATTGAAAATTTAAGTATAAATGTAATTCTATAAATTTAGATCTTCCTAAATCTAAAGCTAAATCCAGATTTGCGAAAATCAGGAACAGTGTTTTCCAATTTTGAGGGGGAATAATTCATCATTATAGTATATATATATGCTATTATAAATAAATATTATATATATTCTCTATACTCAATTTCCAATACTAAAAGATACATTTTTATTTCATTCTGAAAAAAGGGCATTTGGGTTATTTCACTGAGTATAGGTCTTCCTCGAGAATAAAATGGTCACTGACCTTCAAGATGGCAGAGGAATAAGACTTGGAGATCACCTTCCTCCCCACAAATACATCAAAAATACATCTACATGTGGAAGAACTCCTACAGAGCACCGACTGAACACTGGCAGAAGAACTCAGACTTCCCAAAAGGCAAGAAACTCCCCACATACCTGACCGTGTGGCTGACAGCCAGCTTAGTGCTCCGGCCGGCTGTCAGACCTGAGCCTCTGAGGTGGGAGAGCCGAGTTCAGGACACTGGTCCACCAGAGACCTCCCAGCCCCACATAATATTAATCGGCGAGAGCTCTCCCAGAGATCTCCGTCTCAATGCTAAGACCCAGCTCCACTCAACGACCAGCAATCTCCAGTGCTGGATACCCCATGCCAAACAACTAGCAAGACAGGAACACAAGCCCACCCATTAGCAGAGAGGCTGCCTAAAATCACACTAAGTTCACGGACACCCCAAAAAAACACCACTGGATGCAGTCCTGCCCAACAGAAAGACAAGATCCAGCCTCATCCACCAGAACACAGGCACCAGTTCCCTCCACCAGGAAGCCTACACAACCCACTGAACCAACCTTACCCACTTGGAGCAGACACCAAAAACAACAGGAACTATGAACCTGCAGCCTGCAAAAGGAGACCCCAAACACAGTAAGTTAACCAAAGTGAGAAGACAGAGAAATACACAGCAGATGAAGGAGCAGATCAAACAAATGAAGAGGAAATAGGCAGTCTACCTGAAAAAGAATTCAGAGTAATGATAGTAAAGATGATCCAAAATCTTGGAAACTGAATGGAGAAAATACGAGAAACATTTAACAAGGAGCTAGAAGAACTAAAGAGCAAACAAACAATGATGAACAACACAATAAATGAAATTAAAAATTCTCTAGAAGGAATCAATAGCAGAATAGCTGAGGCAGAAGAATGGATAAGTGACCTGGAAGATAAAATAGTGGAAATAGCTACCACAGAGCAGAATAAAGAGAATGAAAAGAATTGAGGACACTCTCAGAGACCTCTGGGACAGCATTAAATGTGCCAACATTTGAATTATAGGGGTCTCAGAAGAAGAGAAAAAGAAAGGGACTGAGAAAATATTTGAAGACGTTATAGTTGAAAACTTCCCTAATATGGGAAAGGAAATAGTCAATCAAGTCCAGGAAGCGCAGAGCCCCATACAGGATAAATCCAAAGAGAAACACGCCGAGACACATATTAATCAAACTATCAAACGTTAAATACAAAGAAAAAATATTAAAAGCAGCAAGGGAAAAGCAACAAACAACATACAAGGGAATCCCCATAAGATTAACAGCTGATCTTTCAGCAGAAACTCTGCAAGCCAGAAGGGTGTGGCAGGATATATTTAAAGTGATGAAAGGGAAAAACCTACAACCAAGGTTACTCTAGCCATCAAGGATCTCATTCAGATTTGATGGAGAAATTAAAACCTTTACAGACAAGCAAAGGCTAAGAGAATTCAGCACCACCAAACCAGCTTTATAACAAATGCTAAAGGAACTTCTCTAAGCAGGAAACACAAGAGAAGGAAAAGACCTACAACAACAAACCCAAAACAATTAAGAAAATGGTAATAGGAATGTACATATCGATAATTACCTTAAATGTAAATGGATTAAATGCTCCAACCAAAAAACATAGACTGGCTGAATGGATACAAAAACAAGACCCATATTTATGCTGTATACAAGAGACCTACTTCAGACCTAGGGACACATACAGACTGACAGTGAGGGGATGGAAAAAGATTTTCCATGCAAATGGAAATCAAAAGGAAGCTGGAGTAGCAATTCTCATATCAGACAAAATAGACTTTAAAATAAAGACTATTACAAGAGACAAAGAAGGACACTACATAATGATCAAGGGATCAATCCAAGAAGAAGATATAACAATTGTAAATATTTATGCACCCAACATAGGAGCACCTCAATACATAAGGCAAAGGCTAACAGCCATAAAATGGGAAATCGACAGTAACACAATCATAGTAGGGGACTTTAACACCCCACTTTCACCAATGGACAGATCATCCAAAATGAAAATAAATACGGAAACACAAGCTTTAAAGGACACATTAAACAAGATGGACTTAATTGATATTTATAGGACATTCCATCCAATAACAACAGAATACACTTTCTTCTCAAGTGCTCATGGAACATTCTCCAGGATAGATCATATCTTGGGTCACAAATCTAGCCTTGGTAAATTTAAGAAAATTGAAATTGTATCAAGTATCTTTTCCGACCACAATGCTATAAGACTAGATATCAATTACAGGAAAAAAACTGTAAAAAAATACAAACACAGGGAGGCTAAACAATACACTACTAAATAACCAAGAGATCACTGAAGAAATCAAAGAGGAAATTTTAAAAAACCTAGAAGCAAATGACAATGAAAACACAATGACCCAAAACCTATGGGATGCAGCAAAAGCAGTTCTAAGAGGGAAGTTTATAGCAATACAGTCCTACCTCAAGAAACAAGAAAAATCAAATAAACAACCAAAACTTACACCTAAAATAATTAGAGAAAGAAGAACAATCAGCCCGAAGCAGCTTGAAGGGGTAACCTCTCTCCAGTTTTCACTAGTAGCCCTCATGGTCTCTCCCCATGCTGTCGCTTTTCTCTGTGTGCATCTACACCTTCTTTAGACTTTGACTCTAAGTCCACTGTATCCAACGTGTGAACTCAGGTACAAGCCAGCCTGGTTGGGTAGCTCTCTGTCATTGTCCAACTGGGCAGAAGGCTATGCTCTTGGCTACCTCACAGGGTCAGTCAGCCTATATATGAGTTACCCTTGTGTCACTTGCTAATCCCCGGTCCAGTAAGAGCCACCGGTGCACTGCAGGGAACTCAGAGCTGCTTATTGGCACAGGGCTTTGTATTAATTTGCTAGGGCTGCTGTAATAAAGTACCACAGACTGGGTGGCTTAAACAACAGAATTTATTTCCTCACAATTGTAGAGGCTAGAAATCTAAGACCAACGTGTTGGTAGGGTTAGTTCCTTTTGAGAACTATAAGGAAATGGATCTATTCCAGGCCTCTCTCCTTGGCTTGTAGATGGCCATCTTCTCCTTGTGTTTTCACATCATCTTCCCTCTGTGTCTGTGTTCTAATTTCCTAGAAGGACACCAGTCGTATTGGATTAGAGTGCACCTCATTTTACTTTAATTACTTCTTTAAAGACTCTTATCTCCAAAGTGTAGTCACATTCTTAGCTACTGGGGGTTAGGCATTTAAATTCTGAACTTTTGGGGGGACAGAATTCAACTCTTAACAGGGTCTATGG
Organism: Eubalaena glacialis; assembly: GCF_028564815.1. Classification (NCBI taxonomy): domain Eukaryota; kingdom Metazoa; phylum Chordata; class Mammalia; order Artiodactyla; family Balaenidae; genus Eubalaena; species Eubalaena glacialis. Next base: position 13,634,652 of record NC_083731.1, on the reverse strand, counting down.
GGGCAGAGCTACTTGAACCAGAAACCAACTCTTAAGGTGCAGACACTATAACTGACATGCCTGGTGCGATGTTCAACTTCATCACAGCTCCATTAAACAAATGTATGCTTACTGAATTAAATGAAGTTGAATTATCCAAGACAGGAGTCCCTCCTATCAATTGTAGGTAGTGCCAGGCTAAATACATTTCCCTGATAAATTGCTTCATGTTTCCCATTCCTCCCCTAAGAGACACAGACAACTATGTTTTTGAAAGTCCCAATTCCCAGGTTGTGGTTGTCTAGCTCAAAGTTTTTGAGGTCTAAGTCATAATTTTCTAAATTATTTATGATTGTGTTCTTCAGAAAAGACCAAGAAAATTTGACAAGTCTTGTGAAGTCGAGATAAATGACACCTTCTGTTCCCTTTCATCTGTAAGATCCATTACTCTGTCAGAGGAGTAATTTAGATGGCTGTGATTTGTTCCTCAAGAAGTTATTTTGGTTCTTCCAGCACCCTCTCCTTGGGGGTGGTGATCAGCAGGTATTCTTAGTTAGAAAATCTCTCCAAGTGAACTAGAAATGGAAGAGGGGTCATGGTCATAGTCAGTAGAGACGAGGTGGCTTTCTATTTGCCTTTTGTCAAATACTGCATCATTATATGTGCAGGAGATCTCTGAGGTAGAGCATGGGTCATCTTTATGGATGGTCGGAGAAATTTTCAAATTAAAGGAAAAAATTGCTCATCATGTTAATTGAGTCTTAAATTACATTATATGGAGGTAAAGTACAAGAACATCTATCTGTGTTCTTGTCTTGAGGGTCAGAGTTTTCTGTATTAAAGCAGGTTGTTTGGGTTGGTTTGCATTATGATAGTATACCTGTTCTCTGTCAATAAAGATGAAATAAAATGTAAGATGAGAAATACCATTAAAAGGGGAGGCGAATGAGTCTGATTTCTGTTGATTACATTTGGCTGGCTTTGTGTCTCCCCCTACTTTTGCCAGCAGCTGTGACATCTAGATGGATTGAAAGCCTCTCTATTAAATAGGACGTGAGTGGGCTGGTCTTCCTATGATGGTCATGAGTGTTTCTCAGCATTTTAAATTTCACTTGGGCATATACCTGTGTGTGTGTGTGTGTGTGTGTGTGTACGCGCATATATATCAAACATATTTTGTTGTTGTTCAAGAAAAATTAAAGTGAAAGAGAAGGTTACATATCATTTTCATTCCCCATGCTGTATTTCTTTTTAAAAGAGATTTATTTGCGGGATATTATTAGCAAATCTGTGCCCATATCACTTTGCACTCAATTCTCTTATACGTCTTATGGCATTGTGTTGTAAATATTTGATTACATCTCTTTTCTCTCCTCGAGAACTTGAGTCATACTAGACTCACATAAATCTCATTTCAAATTTAAGTGACTATTGTACTTGGCCAAAACGTTTACTTATTTATTGTTTCATACTGAGTTCTTTAATGTAGAGAAATATTTTTTAGGACTTGGGCCTACAATATTTGGTAATACTCCTATTTATAATACATTATTATAGCTTTCTGGCTAATATTTAAAACCAGATAAAAGCAAGATTGGTCTTCTGAACTCAAAAGCAATGTGAAGAATTGACAATAATTCTGAATCAAGTCTCTTTGATTCAGATTCTGATTTACCTCATTAACTGTGCACCTACTAATTACCACACTATGCACTTCGTCATTTATTTATTTTTCTTATCAATTCAGCTATTCATGCAGCCTGCACAGCATTAGGAAGAAGGAACAAAGAAAGCAGAATTTCAAATGGGTGCTTTTATTATTTATAAAACAATTTATTAAAATGTCAACCCAAAATTCACCCTGAGTGCGGAGAAGATCGGAAAATTACATGTATTTTCTGAACTGGTCATAGGACAAAGAAGTCACTCCTGTTAGGACGAAGGGAGTTAGTGCAGCACCCTCATCCATCTGGCAGGTTCCTCTGTGCTTGTTATTTCACGTCCACGAGGCAATATCATCTTCAGATATCAACCTGCTCCCATATTAGACTATTGGGTGGGACCAGCACTTATCTCTGGGTCCTGAGCATCTTAATATTATCTACAAGATGCTCACATTCCAGCATCTTAACATAACAGCCAAAAGTTGACTGATGGCTGAACTAGTTAACTAATTAATCAATTAATGATGAGAAACATGAGCATCTCCTTAAAAAGCTCTGAGCAGGTTTGTTCAAGGCCCACAGCAGTACCTCTGCCTACCTCACCCCAGGAGATAGGACCTGGGACTCCTCATCACCCTGCCCCCCAGCAACCACACAAATGCTTAATGTAAAACAATTGCGCAGACACGTTCACACATGTATATTTGGGTACCTTTATTTACTCCCCCATTCTTCATCCCGCCTACCACCCACGCCCACTGGAACCTTCAGACCCCAGCCTGTCCCAGCTGTCGCTGCAAGACACAGCCAAAGACAGTTAATCCTTTAGCTTATGCAGCTCACTAGTCTCTGTAGCGTGATTTCTTTTTGTTCTTCTGTGAGTAGCACACTTGAAATGTTGCTCTCCCCTAGTTTTCTGCCTCCACAGACCCCTTCTTTCATGGAGGTCAACCACTGGTTACTGTGGCAACCGTGCTGTACGCAGCAGATTGTTTTTTTGCCATTTCTTTCTTTGAGGTAGACGTCAGACATTCATTCATCAAACATTTAAGGATCTGGTATTTGCTGGGATCCAATAACGGGATCAAAAGGTCCAAGAGACTGGGTCCTGGCCTAGAGAGCATTAGAATTCATGGGAATAGTTTGGGCATAATAAGAAATGGGGTTCCTGAGACCCCAAAGGCCCTATTCTTAGCTTAAAAGCAGAGGTGGTAGAAACATGGGGAAGGAGTACAAGAAAGGGAAATAGAATACACCTCTGGGTTGTGAAGAAAGACACCCTGAGCCCATCCCAGCACAGATCTCCAGGATGGATTTGCTGCCTGGGAGATGCCAGTGTTTATGGATGGGAAAAATTTCTATGAAAGGCCCTAGGCCCATCTTAGCATCTCTTTCTGAAGGACAGTTGACCCAAGCAGGCTGCCACACAGCCCTTGACCTTTGAGTGATTTCTGCACTTTTGGATGGCATCCCTGAATCTTGTCATCTCGTCACCACATTGGGTCAGCAACCCCTCCTTGAACCCAAGAGATATTGCACCACGTTAGAGCCCTACAATATGGATAAGTGTAACCTGGCAATTCTCCTGCACATTTTTAAGGTTTTTGAGAGGGTAGGGAGAGTGGGTTTGGACTAAATACTATTAGAAGCCAGTCAGTGGAACGCTTAAGGACCCCTACCCTGTGATGAAATCAGACCCCTTTAGTGCACACCAGTTTGGAGACATAGGGAAGAGGACACTTCCTTTATATAGATGCAGTAAAATGTCTTTCCGCAGAGGTATAGAGAGTATGCTAGCACTGCTGAGGAAGGTTCCAGCACCACCGTCCTCCTAAGAGGTTAGACCACAGCTCTTGGTCATATCTGCATGGGCTGTCATGGCCAACTTGTCAAGAAGACTCTTGCACCAGGAGATGACCCATCATCTTGGTTCAACTGTCCCCTCCTCCAGTCCTGGGCATATTTTTCTGCCCACTCCAGGGATATGTAAATTTCTAGAAGATTCTGTACTTCATAAAAGTCATCACTGGAATCCCAGGCATCATAAAAAAATAATAGCAAAGAGTTGGGAACATGTAGGGTGGGAGAAGGTAGAGAGAGTGTGTGATGAAGTTGGGGCTACATAACTGTGATTTGGAATGCTGGCTTCACCACTAACTAGCTATATGACTTTGGGTAAGGCATTTAAGTTTTCTGGGCCTCAGTTTAAAATCTGTAAAATGGGGGGAAACTACTTGCCATCATTAGTTTTTTTCCCCTAAAATCGTCAAAATGTGCCATAAAAGTAGTTGCCTCCTTCGCTTAGTTGGGATACTGGGCTCCACTTTATAGGGTTCTCCACAATTTTGGCCCCAACAAGAATAATAACACTTGATTGTATACATTTTGTTTGAATTGATTAGATGTATGACTATTTGAAATAAAACTAGGCACAAAAAGTATGTTTTATGTTGTCCAAGGTAAGAATATTTTGTGAAATAAGGAATTATGACACCTGTTTTCAACCAGTCACCTTTGTCAAATCTGGGATATTGGTGTGGACTGTTCTTTCATCTACACAATGCTTGACAATACCTTTTCTCCACCCCAGTTTCCTTTGCTGTAGACTCTCATGGGTCTCTTAGCTTCTGTAATTCTACCCCCACTAGGAACTATTCTCCATCCTGTTGCCGCTACACTTACCTTCCAAAAAAAGCAAAACTGATCCTATCAGTAACCCTATTACAGCATTCATTTTCCTCATTGTCCAAGATTAAAGTCCAAACCCCTTGGATGTTCATGCAAGGCGCTTAATTAACCTAGATTCTTTTTAGTATTCCCCCTGTACATCCCACTGTGGACATGTACTTTTAATGAATTAATTTTCAAATATATTTTCTTAGCAGCAGACTACTTCTTCAAAAGAAATCCAATTTCAAGCATGATATGAAAAATGAATGAAACGAGACTGCTTTATCTGATCTGTGGGTCAGGGGTCAGGAGCCCCCAACACTCATTCTTCCACGTCCTCCCCTCTTCCTTGCCTCCTGCGCCAAGAGATTCTGTGTAGCCCACTTTTTAAACACTGTCTCAGTCTAGGCTTGCTAACTTGTGGCCTTTTTTTGAATAATCCTTGTTCTCATGCCTCATCGAGAAATCTCCTTTTGTGTGAAAAATGCCTCCTCATCCATTAGTACAGGGTTCCATCTGGCATCCTCCCCCACCTCCGCAGAGCCTGTGCTGACTACCCGAGCAAAACCAAGGGTCTGTTTATTATATTTGTTTGGGTATATTTTTATCTATTCCATAGACTGAGCTTCTGGAGACCAATGACATGTATTATTCATCTGTGTATCTGGACCATAGTGGGTGCTTCATAAATATTCGTAGTGTGTGCTTCATAAATATTTGGGGAACTAAAAAACTAAAATGTATACACGTAATTATTATTATTCCTCTCCAAGAACATTAATTAATACACAAGGCTTAGCCTGGATGTTAAGGATACCTGTCCATATGCAAACATATATGTCTTTATACATGAATATATGACCTCTTCATATTCACAAATACGTATTAAGCTCACTGAAATTGTGCTTGTGCGTAAATATTTAGGTGGCATAATAACTTTTTTACAACCTTCATATCATTTATATTCTCTTTATATTCACTATGCTTAGGAAAACCTTGCCTCCTGTGGCTGAATGTTTTATTCGTCTTCTATGTTCAGTCTATCATTTGTTCTTGTGTAGTTACGGTTAAGGATTTGTAGAAACACAGTGATGCTTTGATGCATGCTGAATTATCAGAGGAACTCCAGCTAGAAATTGGGCAAATGGAGGAGAATGACTTTGACTCCAGAGGCCACCAGTGACTCTTGGAGAACTGAGTGTAGTGGATCACACATAGATTCTGGAACTGCAGTACTTGGATGCTAGGCCTGATACAAAAGAGACCTCGTAAGAGCACATTTCGTTCATTAAGCTAAAGTGCTTCAGGTGCATTCATGGTGGAACGCTGGTTAAAGGCCAATAAAGGAAGAAGCTCTTGTATTGATATTTTAAAATAAATGATGGGTTTATTTCTTTTGTCTTGATCATAATGCAACCTTGCATTAGTTGATGGATTTTTGCCCATGTCTTTTGTTAGTACTAAATGAAAACAATTCCAGAAAAGCACCTGATTAGCATTCTTAAAAAAAAAAAATCCTTGATACACTTTCAGAAGAAACTTTATATCCTCCCATTCCTTTTTATAAACACAAAATTAAATTACTTTTAGTGATTCTTTGTGAGGCATTTTCATTTCTTACAGAAGACCCTACATGCGCGGAATGAAATTGATTTCACGCAAGTTTGTTTGAGGCAACGGTGTCATCCTAAGGTTTATTTGCATCACTTGTGCTATTCTCTGTGCCTTATGTATTTAACATATCTGTTTATCCTTCTTAATATTGACAGTGTGTTAGTGAGGGGAGCGTATCGTTTACAGTATTTAAATGTCAAACACTTGTTCATCCAGCCAGAGTCCAGCTATATATAACTGCTCCCATTAAATCTGTTTTATCTGTGCCTCAGTTGGAAATGTCAATTAAAGAAGAATCTAATCTCATTAGAAAAGCTCGGTGACAATGCCATGATATTCACATTTATCTGTCAAACAGTTTCTCCCTCTCATTTTGATGTTTTAATTAAACCTTGGTGTGCCTTAGCAGAATTTTTACTGATGGAGACAGTTGCCTAAAGCACTCTCCTTTTTATTGCATGTACATTAAGACATTGTAGGAGCATGAATCCTAGCAGATATGATTTCATCATTGGCTTAATATGTTCATAATTCCTTTAGTGTCATCACTTTGTTCGAAGCAAGTGCTAGCCAAAGCACTGCAGAAAAAAGATGGGTAGCCATTCGTACTAATAGATTTTGGTTTATTTGGCTAAGTCATTGCACTGTTGTTAAACAGTCTTCAGTTTGTGGGAAATACCCTCTTATCTTATGTGTCATTTCTGTTTGTGTTACTGGACTATTATTTGCTTGCATAAGAAAGAGTCTTAACATTTTTCTGTAGGGGAAAAATCTTCAGTAATAATAATAACAAGATGTAAACAATTCCCAAGTCATTTAGCATAACAGAACACAATTAGTGCTATCTTCAGTTTATAAAAACTTTGTAGTATAAGAATTACCAACCACACAGACTCTGAAAACAACTGAAATGTGGGTGGATGGATTTGAAACCTAGTGTTTGTTTTTAATAGAAGTAGGCGTTTCTCTGCCACATTACTCTGCATACCTCTCTAATTGAAACAATCTTTGTATACTGGGGAATCTGAAAGGTTAAGCAGAGAGCTAAGTCACTTTCTACAAGTCCATTAATATTTACTTACCTAGAAATAGTTAAGCAGGTGTGATTTTGGAGACAATAGGTCTGGGTAGCACAGGTTAAACACTGAACTCACACATACATTTGTTGCCCCAATAACTAAACTATTTTGCTCAGAGTAAAAAGTTCTCTGTATTTTCTATGATATAAAATTTCTAGGAACCTGGGTAAAATAATTATCTTTTATCTTCATCTCTCTTTTGTAGTTTATTTTCCCTTAACGTACCTTTTTGTTTGTTTCTACATGGATGCTCCAAAAGGTGGTCTGTTTTAAACTGCATTTCTGTATATCCAGAGACACCATGTGCAGGACCAATGGATTTCTAATTTTTGAGCTATCTTAAGTAGTTGAATTAAATGTTGCTGTTAATATTTGATACCAGCCGATACTTTTGCAATGAAGGCTTTACTTGCAGTCAGAAATACAAGTGGAAATAGGACTGGGAGACTTGCGTGTATAATTTTAGAGGCTTCTCCAAAACTCAAGCCAGAGATCAAAGTTCTCAGTATGCACATATTGGTGAGGGGCGTGAAGAGGACCAGTTGATGCTGCAAATAAGTTCTCTTGCAAAGGTAGCCTGTTGCTCGATAGAGACCTAAATTTTGAGTGACTCCTGGATTTGAAATCTTCGCATTGTGTTGTCATCTCTGCACTTAATATCCTTTCATACTCTTGATGCTTGAACTGACAGCCCTAACCTGTTATCACTTGACAGTGCAGCTCCATGACATGAAATGTACAGCTAATTACAATGCACTCCACAGTGGCACATGACAGCAAGGATGCTAGCAGAAGACCCAGCCAAGCAAGAAGTTACTAGGTGCATTTAAGAGCTGCTTACCAGGACAGTTACAGTAGAAAAATGCTCTGTGTGTGTATGTATATATGTGTGTATATACATATATATGTGTGTTTATTATGCACATATGCAACAAAAACATACTTATACAGCATTTTTTATTTGGTTCTTTAGCTTTCAACAAAAACATATGGGTGAAAAAGAATGATCAATACATAAAATGAGCATTCAGCACACAGCACACGGAATCGATCTATTTGGCAGTGGACTGGTTCTCTTAATCTGACAGTCTTCTATTTTTAATAGAGAAATATCATTTAACCATTATTCTCTCTGCCGTGATTCCAAAACAAACCAATGAAAAGATAATGCGGGTCAAACCAATCACTTTGGCACTAAGTAGACCAGAAATTGATTATTTTACTTAGGTCAATAGGGTTTATATGTGGATAGCTTACTTCTCATTACCTCATTCTTTTGGGGTTTTTTTTGATCATAAAAGAGATGGAAATAGGACAAATGCTTGTGGTTGTGGAAAGAATGTCAATTCTTAAATATCTGGCATAAGACTATGGAAGAGCAAAGGCCAGATTGTATTTTGTGTCTTTATGCAAGTTTACATCGTCACAAATTTATGGTTCTAATCATTTTATGTAGTGAGTTCCATACAACCAGCACATAGTATTTGCGTTAGATACTGCATAGAGACTAAACGTGGCAGTCATTCACTAATTCAATCAACGTATGCTGAGCATCAGCAATATTTGAGGTGTTATTATGCAGTTGAAATCTTCCACTCTGGGGCTTCCCTGGTGGCGCAGTGGTTGAGGATCCGCCTGCCAATGCAGGGGACACGGGTTCGAGCCCTGGTCTGGGAGGATCCCACATGCCACGGAGCAGCTAGGCCCGTGAGCCACAATTACTGAGCCTGCGCATCTGGAGCCTGTGCTCCGCAACAAGAGAGGCCACGATAATGAGAGGCCTGCGCACCGCGATGAAGAGTGGCCCCCGCTCGCCGCAACTAGAGAAAGCCCTCGCACAGAAACGAAGACCCAACACAGCCATGAATAAATGGATAAATAAATAAATAAATAAATAAAAATTAAAAAAAAAAAAAAATCTTCCACTCTGTAGGTGTGTGCCATGTATGAATTTTGTCCCCTTCCCATCTTACAGTACACTTGCTCCATGATGGGGTTAGAAGGGAAAAGAAGTAGAATTATACCCCAAGTAGATAAAATATCACCTCTTAAACACAGACACACCATGGGAAAGATGGCAACTACTGCATTTCATTCCTGTTTTCACTCATTTGCCCAGAATAATTTCCCAGAACTTCCAAGGAGCTGAGAGACGTGATCCACGTCCACGTCATGTTACCTAACTCCCTGCCAAATCCAGAGGGTAACTCAGAGAATGAGACGTTCATTTTAGATTCTCGGTTAATGACAGTAGCAGACAAAGTTGCAGGTATATGGCATTGGGGTTATATTTTAAAACTGAAAATAATTTCATTTTTGGAGTGTACAGCGTTACTCACCTAAGTCATTACTTTCCCATTGGAAAAGTAACCCATCATTAAATTTTCATACAGGGAAGAAGGTGTTTGCCTGCAGTTACACACAACTCATCATCACACTTTCTCGTTACCATACACGTCTCCTCCAATTTGGGGTCTCATTTTCCTTACAAACACAGCTTGAAAACCTTCCTCTTCGCCTATTTATTCTAGCAAGTGATGACCTTTCGAGCCAAGAAAATAACTGTCACAGTGAAAAGGTATTTTTATTGATGTGAAGACCAGATTGTGGTTTAGCCCACAGCACTGCATTTCTTCCCTTTTAATAATTATAGTTTATTACCTGTGTAAATAGTGCTGAAATGGTGCTTAGCGCATCCAGCTCAGAGGCCAAAGCCATCTAAAACATGTCTTGAGTTATTGTAGTTTTCAAATGAATGCAAGGTAACTGAACCTATTCAGGTTTAATGTTCTATCTTCTGTTGTCTAGGCACATCTGAGAAGGATTGATAGTCATTTTTTATTGCTGTTGTTGTTGTTTTAATTTAGTACATCTAATAACTTCCATTCCTGAGACACTGAATATACAAGACAGCCCCTTCCATCAAGAAGCTCATGATCTGTGCAACTAAACAGTAAAATCGAAAAAGCTCCTTGATAACGCGAGCGTGCTTACAGTCAAGGAAGGTTAAAATGCCATATGTTTGTTCCAATCCTCTAATCATCGTCCCGATGTAAAATTATAGCTCCAGCACTTAATTTTTCCGTCGTGGAAACCAACTTAGAAGATGACTGTGTATAACATTGGTGTTGGGGAATGGGATTCGTAGCCATATGTTATAGATACATTGTATTTGGTATCTATTGTCTGTAGGTACTTTTGACACTATTCCCCATTGTGGAGTCCAATGCATGTGACAATCAGATATATTAAAATGTGGGTTTTGGTATTTAATATTCACCAGAGATAAAAGTGCAATTTAATTTATGCATGCTTACTGCTTTCTTTCCTCCAGGCTCTTTTCTCCTTTTCGTTAAAGAAACATGGAGTAAATACCAAATATATTCTGAAACAGCCAGAAGAGGCTTTATTTATCTTTTTTTTTTTTTTTTTACAAACATGACGGTAAAATGTTCTTTTGTGAATATTTTCAGTATAACAAATAGACAAAATAATTCTGTTAAAAAGTAATCTGTTCAGTGAGACAAATTTACACGCTCCACCCCCAGTGAATACATTATTTTTATTCACGGTAGAATATGTGTGTGATTTCAAGGCAGACTATTAAAAGTTTCCTTTGGCGTGGAAAGTTCTGAGTCTGGGGTGGGTTTTCGTGGTGTAACACACAGCGTGTTCTTTTTTTTTTTGATTTGGTCACAGTTGGCTGAAAGTCAATTACTTTGAATTTAGGCAACTTATGTTTGTAACACATCTAGACAGGGTGAATTTTAAAAATGACTACAATATGCAGAATATCTCTAAACATACTCACAGTTGAGCTCACTTTGGTATTTTAGATTTGCAGGAAATGAAGGGCAGAAATGATTATGTATTTCCAACTCACATATCAGCCAATCTCTGAAAAATGTGAAACACTTTCTATCTCTAAAATGATCTTGTAGTGTGTATGTCAATCCAAGAGGGAGTTCCCACAATGGGCTGGATGGGTCTAAATATTATCCTGGATGAGGGCAGGCTTGTTGATTGGTGGCCCTGGAAACAGAGTAGTAAAAGGTTAGGGAAGCTGGGAAGGATTGAGACCCAGGGTCTTTTTAGGGGGATGGGCAATGGATGAAGAAGAAAAAGCCGGTGAGGCACAGTGACTGACACAGTGCAATTTCTCACTAAAAATTGGCTAAAACTGAATGAGACAGTCAAACACTGGCTTAGTCCTCATTTGCGTCATTTGGATAATAGACCTCTGAAATGAATTGACTCTCTCTGGCTCCAATTTTGTCAACCAAAACCTTTCAATTCTGCCCCTGGTGGTACTAAGCTAGGCTGCGGAGCTCAGCTGGACGCTATGCTTTTATGTGCAAATAAAATTTGCTTTTACTTTTTAATGGATTTTGTTCTTTGTGATTGATGTTACTTCCTCCAGCTGGTGGCATGAAGAGGTAGGATTAGTTTGGTGCGGATGCAAAGGATGGTAGATCGACGGTATTTTCTTCCTTCTGTCTTTAATTACTGCCCCACCTTTTCAGATCTTGAAGGATATGACTGAAGGAGTAATAGAGAAGAGATGCTCACTTGATAGAGAGGTTTATTCTAACCCTATCAGCTGTCAAATTCACAACCTCGGAATTTAAGTGTGCTGTTGTTAATGAGTTTTTCTTGAACCTGTGAATCTGTCAGTTGTCTATGAACTCTCTCTCTTCTACAGTGACCTATTTAGTGTGATAAAATATATGTATAATCTTCATTAAATAAGTTGTCCATCACCATGTAAAGGGCCCCACTAGTTCCTGGCATATATCTTTTGCCTAGCCACGGTGGTCAGCTTAGGACCTACCAAGGATGCTTTGCCAATTCTTATTTACCCAAGACCCCCCATTTTTTAAATTAATTTTTATTGGAGTATAGTTGATTTACAATGTTGTGTTAGTTTCTGCTGTACAGTAAAGTGAATCAGTTATATATATACATATATCCACTCTTTTTAAGATTTGTTTCCCATATAAGACATTACAGAGTATTGAGTAGAGTTCCCTGTGCTATACAGTAGGTCCTTACTAGCAAGACCCCCCCATTTTAAGCATCCTCCTATTGCTGCCTATTTATTTGAACCCTACTTATGCTTCAAAGTCCAGCTGAAATTCTGTCCTTGAAGCCTTTCCTCTCACCCTGGTCCAAAGAGCCACCGTTTAGAGAATGCCAGTAATCTCCACTGTGTTAGGCCCTTGTACTCCCTGCAAGAAAGCTGGTGATGAGACAGTATAGAGCAGTGGATATCGATTCGTGAGTCCGACTGGGCAAGTTATTTACTTTCTCTGAGTCCTAGTTTTATCTTATGTAAAATGGAGATAATCAAAATACAACCTTCTACAACCCTTTAGAATTGTTCTGAGGGTTAAATAAAATGGCATCTGTAAGGGTTTGCTGAGTATACATAGTCAGCACCGGGCAAATGTTTATCACTCCCAATCCTCAGAGGGGTCCCTGGAAGGTAGGAATCACTACTGTCTTTGGCAGCTAGTAAGTGGAGGAACTGGAAATTAGATTCAAGTTTGTTGGGCAATAAAATCCAGGCTCTTCTTTATTTCCCATATCTTTCCCTCATCTAAGTTCCGAAAATACTGATCTGTAGCAAATTTAGCTTTATTCTAAACTATATTCTGGTGTAATTTACATGTATGCCCTGTATCCCCAACTATATTGCCAGTGATGTAAGAATAGGCCCAATTTTGTAGTTTATACCTAGTAAAAGGGTCTCCAAAAAAAGAATTAATTTGTTGCTTAGTCAGCAGAATTTGTGTTTGTAGGGTTTTTTTTTTTGTTTTTTTGGGTTTTTTTGGTAATTGTGTGGTTGATTGACATATAGAAATAAATACATAAATACACCTACTTTATAAGTATGAAAGAAATGCAGTACAAATTTTGGTTCACCTTCCTCCTAGAAAGAAGAAGGCTGCTTGCTTGGTTATTCTTCTTTATTTAGCATCCAGAAGTTTATTTGTCAATAGATGTTTATCAAGAAATATATTATTAACTTCAGATCATGCTGGCCACAGACACCTTCTTCTTTATTATAATATGTAGCTTCCAGTTTTGGTTTTGTTTCAATGTTAATAATTTAGCCATATCATAGACTGATAGGTTGAAGTTTCACAGAGGAGAAGGTATAAGCAGGGAAAATTGACCCATTTTGAGAAAGGCCCTGGGTGTCCTTTAATTGCTCATGTTTTGAATTACAGTGAAGAAAACCTATGATGGATACTATGGACAGAAATCACCTCTTTGTTGCATCCTAGATTTCAGATACTTGACTCAGTCCTTACAAAGGAAGTTCATACCATCCCATTTTAAAATATTAGATTTAAAAGCATGAATGAACCTTTGAATTAAATGAAATAGAAATTCAAAGGAGAGAATTATCCTTAAAAAAACTGGAAACAAAGAATAGATGAACTCCAAACATTGGGCAAAAGTGCAAGAATACTAGAGCATTTAGTTTCATTACTTAGGTTATAATTTATATGCAGCCAGTACACTGTGTATGGTTTACTATTCAAAATGCAATCAAGTCATCTTTGTTTGATAGATTGGTATTTTGAGTTTTCATAACAAAAGCTTTTCTAGGCGCTAATGCATGGCTCCCTTCCGACTTGGTATTTGAAACCAGAAAGTGGGTTATCTTATAAATACAACACACACTTCTCTAGTGTGCTCCCGGGGACCTTCATGGATCGTCTGAAATGAAAATCATCTCCCAGGCCAGGGGGGAATGACGAAGAAGTACTCTTGGCTTTGGCATCTGGTAATGTTTACTTCCGTTTACCTGGATAGAGATCACCCTTCAAGCACTGTCAAGGACTTCTGAAATTGTGGAAATGCATGTTTGGATCACTTTCAAAGTGCCTCTGTGCAGAGACCATTCATTACTCTGCATGGAAACTCTCAGGGATAGGGAAACAAGAAAATCCATTCAGAACACATGGGAAGGTCTTGTTCCTTGTGAAATGAATGCCCACAAGAGATATAAGAAAAACAATCTGAATGAGGCTTTTATTCTTCTTATTGTCACTGCTCAACTGTGATAGGTTTCAAATGTTTCAACTCCTAAATTGGGAATAAGTGCCTACCTAATAGATTATTATCGGGAAATAGGAAAATAAAGTGTCTAACACTGTCCTTGGCACGCAGCATGCCTCCTATAATTTGCAGTTCCCTTCCTGTCCCATGGAAAGTCCATCACATTGGTCAACGGTTACTGTGTCTGCACAACAGCAAATCCTACATCAGAAAGTAATAAATCAAAACACATGACTAGTCGCCTTTAATGGATCTGCTTCATTTCACATCTCAGCAAAATGTTTATTTCAAATTAATGTGTCCTGACATAAGGAGAGGGTGTTTTCAGCCAAAATATTTAATTTGCAGCTGTCTCATGATTGATACGTTGTCAGAGGGCCATGTGTAAATGATTGCGCTGGTGACAGGCTACTGAAGATAAGGGATTTAAAGTGGGCTGTTAAATCTAAGACTGGTAGCCAGCTTCCCTATGCCCCTCTCCTGGCTCATTTGATCTTCATAATCTCTCAAATTATTGGCCAATGAAAGAAGCCCATTGTATCTTTTCTTACTACTGGTAGTCATATAGAAAGAACTGAAGAAAGGAACAATTAGTTGGAATTTAAATAAACATATTATAGTTTAAGTTTTTGACTTTGTAGGATGGCAAATTTGGTCTTTTGAGAGTTTGACAGCCAGCTCAGGTAACTCTGCTTAGTTTTTCTTTTTCTTTCCTTTTCTTTGTTTTCTTTTTATCTTTCTTTTTCTTTTATGCTTTTTAAAAAGTTCTTTTCTCTTTTCTTTTCTTTTTCCTCATCCTACATCATTAAAACAACCTGAACACTAACTCAGCAGAGAGAAGAGTTTAAAGAAAAATAGCAAATTTGGTGGATGTGTGCCCTAAAGAAATTAACTCTTAACTAATTCTTAATCGAGGCACTATTTCATCTCATTTAACTCTTACCCCAATTAATCACCATTAGGTACATATTAACATTCCAACTCTACAGAAGAAAAAGCAGTGTGGCAGAAGTTAAACAATGTATGCTTGATCAAGGTCAGACAATTTGCACGTGAGAGAAGTAGCATTCAAACTTGAGCCTAAGCCTAAATACAGTGTCCTTTTACTACAACTGCCCTAACTGAACTAAATCTTGCTTACTGTGAGTCAGAGAAAGACTAATACTTAGAACAATGAAAATTGATCATTCAGTAATCAGCTCAGATTGAAATTTTCAGATTCATTCAAACAACAAATATTTCTGGGAAATCATTTCTTCATTTCTTCAGAATTATGTAACCTTGGGGGCCTCACTGATTTCATAGTATATTCAAGGACACTTGATACTATAAGACAGCTACAGATTCCCAAATCTGTTGGAACTTTAATCACAGATTGCTTTCAGGGAGCTTGTACAAATCCTGAAGATGAAAATAATTAAACTGCATTAAGACTCCATACTGAATGACTCAGCAGCATCTATTTCTATATGAATATTAATAATGCTTCATGGAATAACAGATGTTCATTTTTCACATCTTTTCTTTTTCTGGCATAGTTATTATTGGTCAAATTAGTAAACAAAAATGTATAGTTTTCCATTTGCTTATTTACTAATTTTGGTCTCCTGTTAATTCTTTTGTGTTTTATTTATCTATATCTTGTATTCAGAATTATACAAATCCAATTACTATTTTCAAAAATCACTGTGTAAGAGAAAATATGTTGTTGTTTGGTGCATTTTTTAATGTGCTATTTGAAGAACATGGTCTGGTCTATATTTTACCAAGCTCATCTTGGAATTTTTGCTTGAAAAGGGCATTTGTGGCCAAATGATAATCCCCATTGGAAAAATTAAGCTTCATACTCAGTTGCAGTGACTCCCAAAGGTGGATGTCCATCTACAATCCCAATTTACAATTTCATTTTAGTTCTCTAAGATGGAATTCACCCTTCATCTATTATCTGCTTTTATGCAGGTAAGGCTGCTTTCTCTACAGGTTACAGACAGAAAGCTTATTGTCCCGTTTCACCTGTTTTTAATAAAAATATGGGGAATTCCTTGGTGGTCCAGTGGTTAGGACTCCACACTTTCACTGCAGGGGGCCCGGGTTCCATCCCTGGTTGAGGAACTAAGATCCCACAAGCCACACAGCGCGGCCAAAAAATACAAATAAATAAATTAATTAAATAAAATTATGAAAACAGATCCCATCCTCATTATTTAATATAGAACAACCTTCTCTAATGTCAGATATATGTGACTTTGTTATGCCATTTAAAAAAATTTAGCCAGATTCTTTAGAGTTGCATTGGAGTTACTGCATAATCCAAATTGTTTCAGCTATTTATTCTCATGGTAAAATGATGATTGGCTCTAAGCACAATTTGGGGGGAATTAGACAGAGCTAGTGTGAGACCAGCCCTCAGGAAGGTTAAAGCCAGAAGTGACTGCTTTCATATTCACATTCTCAATCTCTAAACATCTTTCATTTGGAAATTGGCTCTAGCCCTGTCACAGACACTCCTCTTTAAATTAAAGTAACGCAGGCCCCGATTTGACCCTTAAATTCATGCTGTTCTCAGCAACGCTTTGTAACCTACAGACCTAACATTCTAAAAGCAACCGAGCTTAAGCAGTAATATCCTTCTCTCCTCTGCAGGCAGCCATTCTTCTTTCCCTGTCCATAGTATTAAATCTTATGAAAATAAAACCAACTTGATGTATCAAAATAAGGGACACACATACACATACACATACACACACACACACACACACACACACACACACACACACACACGCATCTGCCCAGAAACACAGGCACCTAGAAACTCCAGCTTAAAAGTATCCTTAAAAATCTTTTGGTTCAAAGTCCCAGCTATGTGATGATTGATAGCATCCACCTAAGTGCTTGAACAGGGTGGGTGATGAGAAAACCCATTTCATCTAAGGGTACTATTGTAGTTCTATTTAAAATTATTTTAAAATTATTATCATTTTTAAATTTTTTAATTTAATGTTCTTTCTAATGTTGCCCAGAAAAAAAAAAAAAACTCTCTCTTTTTAGATTCTACTCATTGGTCCTAGTTTACGCCTTTGAGACAAGATATTGACGGTTCTTCTGTACCATCGGAGTCTTCTCTAGGTCAATCATCCCTAGTTCTTTTGAATATAAGACAACTTCTGATTCTCTCCTTCATAATGGGCAATCTCATTTGAAGGTTTTCCAGTTCCATGGCCCCTCAGAAAGTTTGATAGTCACTCTCACACACTGCAAGTAGGATAGGGAAATAGGCATAAAATTCCTGGAGGACAGTTCGGCAATATATAAGAAAAAGATTTTAAAATGTGCTTACTCTTTGATTCAGCAATTTCTCTTGTAGGAACTTAGTGTAGAAAAATATTGAGAGGTACAAGGTTCATACACATGATATGGAACACAGCATTAATAATAACACCAATAATAATAATAACGAAAACTTGGAAAAACTGAATTATCCAAAACTAACAAGTGAATTAAATCATCAGGGGTTAATGGCACCAAGGGGTAGACTGAGAATATATGTTCATACCTTCTTCATAATAATTTATTAAAATATAGTAATATAAATCCATAACAGCAGAACTATACAGTAGGGAGGAGTCTGAATGGTTGCGAGAGCTTAACAAATTTCTAAATGTATCCATCAGGGTCCAAACAGAGAAATAGTAGGAAGTATATATTAAGAGATTTAGTGCAAGGAATTGGCTTACATGACTGTCCGGGCTCACTAGGCAGCTCCAAAATCCACAGGCCAGGCTGCCAGGAAGGGCGGATGGAACCCTCAGGTAGGGGCTGAGCAGCTGCCAACAGGTGGAATACCTTCTTTCTCAAAGAAGCCCCAGCTTTGCCATAGGCCTTTCAACTAATTGCATTGGGACCACCCAGATTATCTGGGATAATCTGCCTTATTTAAAGTCAACTGATTGGGGACTTTAAATCTCATCTACAAACACCTTCAGAGCAACTGCTCTATGAGTGTTTGATTGAATAACTGGGAAGCGTAGCCAAGCCAAATTGACATATAAAGCTGACTATCACACCAGAAGATAGACAATGCATGGCAGAATGTTTTCTGATAAATCAGAGAGGAAGAAGTCCCAGCATGTATAATACACGGACAGGGCCACAGCAGAGGAGGGAGCCTGGCAGAACCCCAGGGACAGTTTTTCGGTGGGACTGGGAAGTGAGGCAGAAAAGTAGATATTTACTGAAGGTCTATTGATTTCCCCACATCTTTCTTCCTTGTGCTCTTGTACGATATCATACAACTAACATTTAAAGCTGAGTGAAAAATTGCAGAGTTTTTCTCTAAGGAAGCAGAACTAACATCTGGGAAGAATGAGGACATAGGTGTTGGCAGACGAGAGTAAAGCCTGCATCATTTGGCGTGGAGAAGAGGCCCCTAGCCTGACAGTGAGCTCAAGATCTGCTCACATCAAACCAAAACATAATGAACAAGTGCAGTCCACGGACGCAGACACACCTCTCAGGCAGCCCCTCTGTTTCCTCGTCCTTAAATATAAATGGCCAATCAAAATCTTTAGGCACTTGAGGAAGAATGCAGCATTTAAAAAAAGAGAAAAGGGGAAAAAGCACAATGGAAAAACTGCCCCAGAAAAAAACATAATATTGAAGAAACAGATGATAATGTACAACAACTATTATATTCAGAGAGATTTGAGAAGATGATACATTCATAAAACAAGAAGAAGATAACATGAACAAGATAAAGAGACCAAAAAGAGTCCCTCAGAAATTAATATGTGTGTATGTGTGTAAAAAAGAGGAAAATATATGGCAACAATAATAAAAGTAATAGTAATAGGAAAATATGAGGTAAAATATTAGAGACATTAAAATCAACCCATGCATTCCAACATATGACAATTAAAAGTTCCACCAAAAGAGAAGAGAAAATACAGCCAGAGAAACTAGAAAAGAGCCAGTGCAAGAACATTTTTAGAGCTAATGGAAGACAAGATTCTTCCATTTAAAAGTTTCCACTGAGTGTTGAATAGGACAAATGAGATAACACCAGAGTTAGACACATGCATGTGAAATTTTAGAACACCAAAAGTAAAGAAAATATCCTTAAAGTTTCCATAAAAAGAGAAAATTTAAACAAAATAAATCTAACCTCTGAAATAGGTCTCCTCAGCATCAATGCATGCTTGAAGACAATGGTACAGTGCCTTTAAACTAAAACTGTAAGGGGAAATAGTTTTGATCACAGAATTCTACCAGCCAGGGTTATTTTTGGATGGTGGAGTGATGGGTTATTTCATTTGTTTTTGGAGTATTTTTAATATTCTACTCTAATATTCTCCAGAGACTGGCATAATATATTTTTATACATTTAAAAATGTGATTCATAGAAGCAAACACAAAATACCAGATACAGACTAATCATTGATTAATAGTGCAGGTTTATTACATAACTCCTTTTAAATACTTTATTTCTCCTGAGCAGTGAACTAAGATTGCATTAGCCCTTTTGATGACAATAGTTTTTGCAGAATCCTATCGAACTTATTGGCAGTTTAAGCCCCTAAACTATTTTTCATTTCTGTATCCTTAAAACATATCTCCCTTGCTCAGGACCTCAGCATTTATTTCTTATTTGTTTGTTTGTAGTTATGTCCAAAGCTTTGCATTATCCCTTTTCAATTCTTTTTATTCAAACAAGCCCATCATGTACGTTGTCAACATTTTTGCGGATGCTGATTTTTATCTTAACCTATGAAACCTAAACTAATAAATCTGTTATTCCTCAAGCTAAAGAAAGAACTTGAATACCTTGCTTGTCATCCTACTATATCTGGGTCTGTGTAGGAGAGGAGGAAAAATTATCCACTGTAGAGAAGAAGAAGCCTTCTTCTGGCTTCTTCCTGGCTCCATAGGGACTGCTTGTCACACTGGAAAAGGTCATTTGCGAAATCGTTTCTTTTTGGCCTAAAATAGGTGACATACTTCCCCTAGAGCGAATGGTTCACTCTTATTTCATTCGGTTTAATCGTTAGGCTAAATCATGACTTAATGAGTGTAAACTCCTTATTTGTATATGGCAAGGGCCCTGGGACATCCGGGTCTCATTTAGTTCATCCAAAGAAACAATCCAGCCAGTGGAAATTCACCTCCTGGAATGACATGGTCACGATTTAAGGGGGGAATTGTTTACTCACAGAGTTGTTTTGATCATCATAATAAGCAGAACAATTTTATTTTAGCTGATTTGGGGAGAAGAAACATGTTGGATAATAATCAGCTGTTTTAAATAGCTGGTTGATCTATCAATCAAAATTACCATCTAACAAAAGAAGTACTATTCTTCTTTTGTCAATTAAATTCTTGAGCCTCAGTTACCAAAGTCACAACATTTCTATTATGACAACTGGCATGGCGTATTATTAAAACCAGCCTTTCACTTTGTTTTCATTTCATCTACGACACTTGTGCAATTTGAGACAGGTGAAATGTTAATTACTGGTCTGAAGATGTAGAGAATGACTAATCAAATAATATGGTAGCTCACTGAGATTCTACATTATGTATAGACAAATCCCAATTATGGTATTTAAGAATAAAATTAGAAGGGGCTGGATTTTAAATAACTATTGGAAGTGGTTAAATAAACATATTTAACTTGCCTTAATTTTTTTTTTTTTTTTTCTGGGCACAAAAATAAAATCCAACAGTACAGAACTCACAGAGCTGGGAAGAAAAGTCAGTCAAAATTTAATACTCAAAGCACGTTACTGAATTCTGGGTACTTGGTGGACTTAAAAAGGAGTCTCCATGATCCAATTGTTTATAATTTAATGAGGAAGACAAAAAAAATGTAAGAATTACATATAAGCAAAAGGGTATTAAGAAAACAATACATAGCATAGACAATGGATGGAAGGGCAGAGGTTGGATCAAGGTGATCAATGGAATTCACAGGGGACGGAAAGAGGATGTGATGAGGGAGATGAGAGGCACAGTAAGCATGGCTGTGCAGAATATATGGAATTCAATATCCAGGTGAAGTCAATTAGAGGCAATATTTGTTGTTTGCTCCACGTTAGCTGTGGGGAGGAATCATAGTTGCAGATGAGACCATTAAAGAACATGTGGTCCATTCCTCTTTGGTCAAAAGCCGTCTGCAATCATCCCAGTAAGATGATGCAAAAGGCATCTGATAGGG
The DNA here is from genome assembly GCF_028564815.1 of Eubalaena glacialis. NCBI lineage: Eukaryota > Metazoa > Chordata > Mammalia > Artiodactyla > Balaenidae > Eubalaena > Eubalaena glacialis. The sequence continues at coordinate 13,613,365 of NC_083731.1, read as the reverse complement.
ATTTTTCTGTCTTTATTCATAGTCTTTAGGGCCTTTTAGACAGACTATTCTGATGTTTTCATATCCAGAATGGCCCTTTGGGGACAATATTCCCATGTAGTTCAGTTGGCACTTTTTAAAGGAAATACTGTCAATGTATGCACTAATGAGCCAAATCAATAATATTAACCAATTAGACATATTCCTACCTTACTTTTAAAGTCTAATGTTGGAACCATCAGGGTGCAATGAGAATTGCCCACACCTTTCTGGCTGATACCAGCTTGGGCATCAGCAAGGCTGTATCAAACCTACTGCCCAATTCTCTACTGAAAACCTACAAAACAAATCACTTGCTTATGTATACAGAACAAAGAAACTTTGGAGGGTTCAGCGTTTTAATTTCAGAAAGTGTCCCAAGAGAAAAAATATTAAGATCATTGGATTTACATCTCTTTAAGGGGCTTTTAAATATCTCCCAAGAATTACCATGAGTATTTAAGTTCACAAGACACACTAGCTGGACATGGAACAAAGGGACTGAGAGATGAAGGGGGTAAGTGACCGGGGCAAGTCGATCAAATTCTGTGAGCCTCAGTTTGCACAGTAGGAATGGTATACTGGAAAGTGTTTTTAAACTATAAAATTTAATAAAGCATTAGGTGCTATTTTGTGGTTATTTTCTCCTCTATAACTTTGAGCTACCTCATTCAACTATCCTGAGACTTCTTTCTTTGTCCAATAAAATGGTTGAACTAGAGGATCTCCAAGTCCTGGTTGAAAACATTCATGCATATTGGACATATTTGCTCTCTGAATTGCTTCCATCAATGTTAAAGTCAAATTCTAATACTGGGCATAATTCTGTTACCAGAAAGAGTTTCTGCTTCCAAATAGCAAACCATGTATATATATGAGATATCTTCCACTAAAGACTAACTTTCCTAAATGATCTGTTGACATTGGCATTGCCTATCATTGAGGCTTTCCCTGGGCTTAAGAACTGTATTTAACAAATGGCATTGAGAACTTTTAGCGTTAACCCGGGAAACAGCTCTGCTCCTCTGCATTTGTTAAGGTTGTGAGAAGAGTAACCAACCTGTAATTTTCTGGTGCATCCTAATTAAAAATGGAGAATGAAAATAATGGTATGCTCTCATCAGAGGCACTTAGCCTGATTGAGCGCTTGCTTTTTGTTCCACATAAAATTGCTGCAAATATTTTCATGTGTCTAAATGGGGATAACAAAGAAAATGCAGCAAATTCATAGGCATCAGTGTTAGCACTACTTACTGATAATCTCTCTCTTACGTTCTGTTTGCTGGATTTGTTGGGATTACTTACTTCACTACTGGGGCACTTAACAAAGGATGCTAGATGTCTTCTGTTATTAAAACAAACAAACAAACAAACAAAAACTTGACTTAAACACGTTGCTGTCAGTGCTTGTCCTCACAGTAGTTCTAAGGAGGCACTTCTAATTAGCCCTGAGTATCTCAGGCAACTCCACAATCTGCCCTGAAGCAAATAGAGGTCAGTGGGTTATAATATCAGCAGACAGCAAGCTCTGTCTCTGGTCAACATTACACAGATCAGATGGGATTCTGGCACCAGGTATTTTCGAGACTAAATCCCAACCTGGAAGTCTTTTGGTTCTTCTCTATGCATGATCTGGATCTTGTCTGGATGGTTTACAGGACTCATTCCCAAGCTGGCCTGCCCTAGTCATCTTGCCGAGGACGAACGTCAGCAGTTAGATGGGGCAAATGGATGTGGACGTCTCAGGTGGAAAGATAATTATAGATTAATGCTATCATTTGATCAAGAGCAAAGACCAGACATTAAAATTATTGAATCTATCTAGAAGCAGCAAACTTAAATTCCTGTGTTGGAACGAAGATGCTGCTCCTGAGTTGAGTGCTCTAGGGCCTGGGCTTACAAGCAGGCTGAGTAGGAAAGCAGATCCAGGCCATCTGAAGAGTCAACCTCATGGCGCTTAGCAGAGAAGCGGCCAGGTATGAGGGAGCAGGATGGAAACTCTGAGAACTGGGACCCCAGGCCTCAGGGAGATTTGAGTCACAGGACTGGAAGAGTGAGAAATTCGCCCAAGTTCCTAAATATCTGAACCTGCAGCTAAGCTTGATAGGCACCCTGAGGTCCCTATCAGAGGTGGGAAGGGAGCTGTTAAGGGTCCAGGTTGCCTGGGATCCCATATGGGTGCTGTCTGACCTTTTTTCAGAAACTGTTAAAGCAAATAAATTTGTTAAAAGACTCTGTTAGGGCATTATAAAATAGACATTTTTTTAAAGCAATTTTAGGTTCATAAAAAAATTAAGTGAAAAGAACAGAGATTTCCCATGTAACCCCTGACCACACACATGCATAGCTCCCTCCACTATCAACATCGCCCACCAGGGTGGGACGTTTATTACAACAGATGAACCTACATCGTCATGTCATTATCCTCTGAAGTCTGTGGTTTACATTAGGATTCACTCTTGGTGTTGTACATTCTATGAGTTTGGACAAATGTATAATGTCATGTATCCACTATTACAGTATCATACAGAATAGTCTCACTGCCCTAAAATCCTCTGTGCTTTGCCTATTTATCCCGCCTTCCCCCCAACTTCTTAGGATTTTTTTAAATTGCATATGAACCAATGTAAGTATAACTTTTAGAAAGACAAAAGTAGCCAAAATAATGACTCAGGTTAACTCTTCCATCAGTGTGATTTTTTTACTCAAATTCTTCCAGGTGATATCATTCATGGAATCCTGTGCAATTTAGCAAATTTTCCATGTCTGGAATCAGAAGTTCCATAAGGGTGCCACAAAAAGACGCTAGAGCCCACTCGGCCATTCCAGCCTCTCACAGCTCCTCTCTTGCACCCAGATCTTGATGGCCCTTCCACGAGCCCACATCTGAAACCCAAAGGTGGGTGGCTTCTGGCTCAAGCCTCATAATCCTCTCCATGACTCCCATCCTCAGGGATCTGCTTTGTGCATTCTTTCCCCAAAGCAAGCCTTTGCATGCGGCACATGAGGAACCTAACAGGTGGGCAGAAAAGCAGCCTGCATGGACTCCAGCGATTCGCTCCAGCCCCTCTCTCTCCTTCTACCTGTGATCTGCACACCTGCCCAGGTGACCGCGATCTCATCAGATCTCCAGCTGGAGGTGCCATCATTAAACTCTTGCTTACTTCACCCAAAGGAAGATGACAGTAACTTCTCACTGGCTCCTGCCTCTTTTTCCTCTTTTATTCATCGATATCTGGTTAGTTCTCTACTTTTAGTTCAAGAGTTTGCCAAATCCAGGCTCATCTAGGTATCTTTTTTCTTTTTGGAATAATCCATTGGTTCCTTTCCTTGCGGCACTTTTCCACAAAATATAATGAGTCATCTTTCTAACTCTTTACAAATAAGGAAATTTACTTCTTTTTAGTGCATCCGTCCCCAAAGAGCAAAAAGGAAATGAGCACGTTTCTCTTCACCCAGGATCATCCCCCCAGAAACTGAGCAGGCAGCCCCCGGAAGCTGTGTTCGGGTCATGTGTTACACCCAGAGCTGGACTGAGGGGCAGGCAGGGCTGTTAGCCTCCTGGGTCTTCAAACAAAAAGTCGTGAAAAAAAAAATCTCTGGGAGCTAAAACATCAGTGCAAATATAACAGCAAGGAAAAATCTTACATTTAGCAGGCAAAATACTGTGTAGGTTAAGAAATATAGGTGCTGAGTTAAATGGGGTGATACTGAGGCTCTCAAGAGGCAGGCTTTGATAACAACTAGTGGTCAAGTAAATTTCTTCTCAGGACAGTGGGTCCACGTGCCTGGAGGGCTTTGGTTTTCCAGGTGTGAGGGCTGGGGGTGGATGCTATGTGTCTAGGACCAGAGTTGAAGCCTCAGGAGGACAAGGATGGTTCCCAAGAATCCTGCCACTCCTTATGCAACAGTCTGCCTCTCCCACACACAAAAAATATTTTTTTATTTGTTTTCTTGGGGCAGTTTTTGGGGCAATGCCCAGTGAAGGGCATTCCAGATGGGCTTTAAGTTAGTTTAGAGGAGTAGCAAATTATTAACCTGCTCAGAGTACCCACATGGCTGTGTAGTTCTGGCAGCACCAACAGATAATCTTCCTTCTCTCTCCCACCCTTGCCACTTTTAGGCAGTGGAGAGATGCTGAAAGCTTCCCTGAACAGCAGTTCCCAAACTTCACTTTGCATTAGAATCACCAGAGTAGCTTTAAAGAAAAAAAAAAAAAAAAATTGATTCCTGAGCTCCACTTCAGTTCTACTGTATCAGTATCTCTAGAGGTGGGACCCAGGAATCTGCAGTTTTCAAGCCTTTCCATGACCTTGGGATGCATCCAGCCAGGCCTGAGCCAAAAAGCTGACACTGGAGAACTACTGCTGCCGACTGTGGCAGTGCTTCATGTTGGCCATGCCTCCTCCGGCTTCTACATACGTGCACTGGGAGCCAGACACCCTGGATGCTTCCTCCTTTGCACTCTGCATGTTCAGCTCCTATGAGGAGCCCTGACAATCCCAGGGCTCATGTCCACATAGGAAGGATGTAGAAAGAATCCAGGATTTGTTTATTTCACTCTCTTCTCCTCTGCCTATAGAGAGCCAACCTCAGCAGGCAGTGAAAAACAAAGGAAAGTCCTCTGAATGAAAGGTCCTCTGAATGCAAAACAGTTGATAGTAAACCATCTCAGGCCCTCTATTGACCATTAATGATCTAAATGAAGAAGTTGAGTTAGTGTGGTTTGCTGATGGCATAATCAGCGTCAGTCAATAAGAGCTGCAAAGGAATAAGGGCATTCCAGATGGGCTTTAAAGTTAGGAAATCTAATGAAATAACTCCTGGGGATATTGGATTTGTGAACCTTTCAGCCAGCCTGCAGAAAAACACTAAGCGCTGGTGTCATGAGTTCAAGAAAACAGCAGTCAGAAATCATTGACCTGTTCCCTACTTCACAGTATGTTTGTGGAAAATGGATAAACAGTGCACTTAGAAGTCACTTTACATTTTTTTCCATAATTATCTGAGACCAGCTCATGACTGGATTAAGTTTCTGAAAAACATGAGGCCATGTAAAAGTCTGGACCTCATATTTGCAGCACGTAACATGAAATTTTCAATAATAGTATTCTGACTTCCCAAGGCATGGTCAGTCTAATTTGAGAATGCATCAGTGTCTTTCTCTGGCCTCTGTTAGGCTAATTGTCTCACTGAGGAAGGTCAGAAAAATAATGATGCAGTAATATTCAATTTGCTAATATATCCTTCACTTATTTTCTTATCGCCACTAACACTATCCTCTCTCTTTTCCCTCTTCAGACGGCCCCTGCCCTCTCTATACACATAGGTCAGGCTTTTATTTAACTAAGCAGCTCTCATACACAGCCCAGAGACTGATTCTCTTCAGAGAGATGTGGGTCTCCAAGGGAGAATAGCCCAGTGGTGTGGGACCCAAGGGTCCTGGTCAGACCACACCAACTGAGCTGGGGGAATGTGATCACTCCTTCATCTCATTTGTGGAGCAGTTCTCCAGCATTGCCACAAAGATGCAAAATGATATGCCTATCAATGAGGGACAAGGGAATGGAAAGGCAATTTTACAAAGTAGATGCTGTTCAGTTGTTGATAGGATGAAAGAAAGGATAGGAGAAAAAATAATGTTTGACTACCCATCCCCCCACCCTTTTCCTAAAAACCGTCTTTTCATCACCACCCTCTTTCTGTGTGTCTCCCTCTTACTTTCTCTCTTTCTCAAACTCACACATACGAGCACACATGCACATGTGTACAGTTTCTTTCAGTGAAAGCATTTTATCTTATTCATCTTTATATCCCTGGAAACTTTCCCAATGGTAAGTGCTATAGACTAGATGTTTGTGATTCCCCCAAATTTTGTTTGTTGAGGCCTTAACCCCCAGTGTGATGGTATTTGGAGATGGGGTTTCTGGGAGTTAAATAGGTCATGAGGGTGGAACCCTCAGGAATGGAATTTGTGCCCTTATAAGAAGAGAAAGGAGAGAGATGGATTTTATGTAAGCATACAGCAAGAGGTGGCTATTTGTAAACTAGGACGAGGGTCCTCACCAAGACCCTGACCATGCTGGCACCCTGATCTCAGACTTCCAGCCTCCAGAATGGTGAGAAATAAATGTTTGTTGTTTAAACCATCCACTCTATGGTATTTTGTTATAGCAGCCTGAGCTAAGATAGTAAGCAATAAATGAATGTCAAATAGATGACTCAAGGTGAAGCATTTTAAGATACTGTTTAATTTTAATATCTATATGAAGTGGTAAATTGAAATAGCTCCATCTTCCTTATTATGATTACCATTTTGTAACTTGGAGAAGATGTAAAGAAAATAATTTAGAATTCAAACAAAGGGCTCTGAGTGGCAGAGCTATATTTGAACCTGTGTCTGCAATCCCTGTCCTTAAATGCAACTCTGTGCCCTTTCTCAATCACTGCAAGATATAAGGGAGGCACAGTAGCTGAAACAATTCTGGTACAGAGTAAATAATCACTTTGTGCCATTAATGTCTATTGCAATGACTATCATTCTAATGCTCCTGCTATATATAATTAGCCTACTGAATGTACAGCTTAAGATTTTGAAAAAGGCTAAGAAGACAGCCAAAAGATATAGGATGAAATATTAAGCAGTATCATTTAACAATAAATTTAGAAATTAAACCATAGTGCAGGTCCCAGCCTGAACTGGCCACGTTCATTTGGAGGCTGACTCAGCAGAGAGTCTGGTTCCCCAGAACCCCACACCCACCAGCAAGGCTTTGGGAGCACAGCTCACCCAGAGCTGGCTGCTTCAGGTCCCAGAGACTAAAGTGATAAAACTGGGCTCTATGAGGTCTTGGCATTTAGTAGGTGAATGCAAATAACAGAGGGGATTCTCTCTGTAAGGAAGTGCACAGATTAGGCAGATAACTCATTCTTTCATTTGTTACACAACACATGTCTATCAAATACCCACTAAGCCAGGCACAGTCCCAACCTCCAGCCTCGTCTTGCCAGGCTGACCCCACTGCAGTGGATCCCGCCTCATCTTTCCGTCTCCTGGCAGGCACTGCCTCCCAGGCAACTGCCCCTCCCAAATGCGGACTGAGAGACCCCTGATGAGGCATAAGATGCTCTCTGTGTGCAGAGAAATGTCTCGCCCAGGGGTGAGGAGGACCTGCTGGAGAATTCTGGATGGAAGCTGAATCTATCTGTGCCCTGGGGAAACCAGGCCTAGGGAACTGTCCCAACCCTTGAAGATGAAATGGGGGTTATCTCAGAGGGCACGTAGCCAGCGGGACCTGAATGAACTATGCTGGTATCAGAATAGCACGTTTCTCTCAGACTTCTCAACAATTCCACACTTTCGTCGTTCACTGGTCTCATCAACAAAAATCTACCTTTTGTCCTGAGTCTGTCCTACATCTTAACCTGCCTTGTGTGTAAACTGCCCAGTCCAAAGGGAGGTGAGCGAACTGTAGAAACTGAGCTTTTCCATTCTCAGCTTGGGCATCTTTCTTTGACCGTTACCTGCACAGGCCAGTAAACTCAGGCTGACCTGTCTTCCCCCTGGTTGGCCACACCTCAGCCTATATCCCCTCATAACCCAGGCTGAATGATTCACTCTCTCAAGTTCTCAGAGCCTGACCAGCCAGAACACCCATCAGTCATATAATTACATGGTGAAAATAAAGTAACTGGGCACTCTAATGATTCCCAAATATGTGTAGAATTTATTAATAAAGTAATAAGTAGTAATAATAAGAAGAAATAAACTCTTTAACATTGAGGTGAATCATTTTTATGTGAGAAATACATAAGTTTATTCAGTAATTCTCTGTATGAAAATAGAATATGAGCAATTATGACAAGATAGTCCTCATCTTTGCCTGTCTTCATTCTCTCTGGCTTTTGTTACTTCATGTCCTTCTATAAACCTCTTAGTTTCTACTTTGCATGAACCTCTTAGTTTCTACTTTGCATACATATATTTTTTCTCCTAACTTCTAAGGTTGTCTCCTTATTAAGCCACCCTCTAAAGCATCAGTTAAGCACCTGCATATCCATAGGACTTTTTTCAGGGGCTGCCTTCCCACATATTTTCTATTTATGTGTCATTGCATGTCTCATTCCAGACTTTCCATGTGTTTCCCAATATATTTTGTGCCACACTCTCTCTGTGGGTTTTCTTTATGACTTCATACTTATTTATATCCCTACCTTGTGATTTTATAATCCAGACTGTGATCAATCTGAATTTTTTATAATCTCAGTTATATCCCTTATAAAGAATGATATCTAATATAATTGCAATAGGTTGAGCAGACCAGTTAGTATTCTATATGTGAAGCTAAGATTTTTTATTGTGATTCTCTGCCCCAGTAGAATATAAAATATATAACTTATGTGGAACTCTAGTTTTCTGGGATAGCAGATGCTTTACTCTAATATGGAATATTTGTCGAAAGTTACAGGCCAGGAATGGTCTGAGTTCATTTCTTGTCTATTGTGTGAACCAGTTCTGATTTTTCTTCCATGACCTATAGCTTAGGGATTGTGTAAGGGCTGCCTAGATTTGTGAAAAATGGCTAAATTGAACCAAATTGAACTAAGGTAAATGGTAGAGAGAATTAAACAGAGTTGTAGGGCATGAACACTAAGAAGTACAAATATATCTTTCTTGACACCAGGATTTCTGTAGATACTTCCTGATGTGACAGCCTCGTAAGAACTTGGAATACCAATAAAGCAGGGAACGGGTGGATTGGGCATCACTTGATGATTTGGAGCTATGGAATTCGAGTTTCATGGTGATAGACTCTGTTGGATTGGAATTCCATATGTTGAACTCAATGAGATATCAAACTCACGCAAGCAAAAGCATACAGTTTCTGTTACTCCAGGTTGAGGGTTGAGGGGTGGTGTGTGGTGAGACAATGAAAGAATGAGCTAGCCGCCAGGACTGCACCTTAATCCTTTACAGATGTCAAATAACCATTTTTCTAGAGTAAGAAGTGTTGGCTTACCATCCAAATCAATCAAGGTGATGTGTTGATAAGCAACTGTTGGGTAGCTTCCGAATGTCCCTCACATTTTCCTGACACTCTTTATTTAGCCAATAAAGGCTTTCTAAGAATCTGATGCAAATTCTCCTTCTGGGACATCCTCTCCCTCCCCCACACACCCAGTGCCTTGAAAGGATTCAGTAAGTATGATTCAAACAATACAATGGAAAAGCAAGTGATTCTAAAGGGAGAAGAGAACGGAAATAGAAACCAAGGCCTGTGCAAACTGAATCAAATGAGATTTTTAAAAACAGTAAAGCTTCAAAGCTTATTTTCAGGAGAAATTGTCTTCAAAATAACTCCTACTGAGTAACATCAAATGAAAATCCAATTGAGGATATAAAAAGGATGAGCCAGCTTTTCTTGTTTGGTACTACAACTTCACTATTGTGAAATGTCATCTTTTTCTGTGCTAAATTTTCTTGGCCTTTTTTTGGTGTGATGTTACTGGGATATTTTCAAAATTCCACATCTGCCCCAAGCTACAAAGAAGGATTTATAACCATAAGCTTGTAGGCCTGCTTGTTATAGAAGTTTTAAATATGGACTCTAAACATTCTACATCTTTCAAAACCATTGATCGCCATTGATCAAATAGAACTAGACCACTTTTGAGTCTCTTTGAATCCCCTGCATAAATACATATTGAAGGGCTGTTTTAAATGCCCATTAGATCTTAAGGTTTATCTCTGGAGCCATTACCATTTATCATATGACTGTAAATATAGATTCAGGGATGTTTAAAACACACAGTATTTACCTGGCAAGGCTTAATGGCTCCAAAAGATGCATTAGAGCCCGTTTATAACTCCTCTCCAAGAGTAGATCCTGAACATCTCCCATATATGAATTTTATTTTATACCAAGAGAGGAGATTACGCTGCTGAGCAATTTAGCCAATGTTTTAAATAAAATATATATTTCCAAAGCATGTGCGTTCAACAATTTTGTGACTATTTGTAAAAGTAATTTGCTTTGAGTGGTGCTTTGATAGAAGCAGCCATCCATGGTTTTACTGAAAGCACTTTTTTAAAAAAATAGAGGCTCAAAAGAAAAGGGAAAATTCTCTACCTTTACAGTAAAAAAAAACCCTTAGATTTTCTATTTTATTAATATTTATTATTTTCAAGTTAATATACATATATGGTTAAAATAAATATTTCAGAAGACCTGATGATGAAACATAGATGATCCCTGGAACAGAACAAAGCTCCTTAGAAAGCTGCTGCACATGTATGGAAATGTGGTATGATGGGGTAGCATATAAACCAGTGGAGAAAGAATGGACAAGTCAACAAATGATGCTGGGATAATTGGTTATCCACAAGGAGATAATCGTACCCTTACCTTAACGCTAGGCTCCAAATAGCTTCTATGCGGACTAAAGAATTAAATGTGAAAATCAAAAAAACTTTAAAAATTTTAGAAGAAAATCTCAGAGAATATATTATGACCTCTTGGTAGGGAGAGATTTCTTTTTTTATTTTTTTTTAATTTTTAAATTTTTTTTAACTTCTTTATTGGAGTATAATTGCTTTACATTGTTGTGTTAGTTTCTGCCGTATAACAAAGTGAATCAGCTATACGTATACATATATCCCTGTATCCCCTCCCTCTTGCGTCTCCCTCCCACCCTCCCTATCCCACCCCTCTAGGTGGTAACAAAGCACCGAGCTGATCACCCCATGTGAGGCAGCTGCTTCCCACTAGGTATTTTACATTTGGTAGTGTATATATGTCCATGCCACTCTCTCACTTCATCTCAGCTTACCCTTCCCCCTCCCCATGTCCTCAAGTCCATTCTCTACATTTGCATCTTTATTCCTGTCCTGCCCTTACATTCATCAGAACCATATATATATATTGTTTTTTTTTAGACTCCATATATATGTGTTAGCATATAGTATTTGTTTTTCTCTTTCTGACTTACTTCACTCTGTATGACAGACTCTAGGTCCATCCACTTCACTACAAATAACTCAATTTCATTTCTTTTTATGGCTGAGTAATATTCCATTGTATATATGTGCCACATCTTCTTTATCCATTCATCTGTTGATGGACATTTAGGTTGCTTCCATGTCCTGGCTACTGTAAATAGTGCTGCAATGAACATTGTGGTACATGACTCTTTTTGAATTATGGTTTTCTCAGGGTATATGCCCAGGAGTGGGGTTGCTGGGTCATATGGTAGTTCTATTTTTAGTTTTTTAAGGAACTTCCATACTGTTCTCCATAGCGGCTGTATCAATTTACATTCCCATCAACAGTGCAAGAGGGTTCCCTTTTCTCCACACCCTCTCCAGCATTTATTACATGTAGATGTTTTGATGATGGCCATTCTGACCGGTGTGAGGTGATACCTCACTGTAGTTTTGATTTGCATTTCTCTAATGATTAGTGATGTTGAGCATCCTTTCATGTGTTTGTTGGCTATCTGTATATCTTCTTTGGAGAAATGTTGATTTAGGTCTTCTGCACATTTTTGGATTGGGTTGTTTGCTTTTTTGATATTGAGCTGCATGAGCTGCTTGTATATTTTGGAGATTAATCCTTTGTCCATTGACTCATTTGCAAATATTTTCTCCCATTCTGAGGGTCGTCTTTTTGTCTTGTTTATGGTTTCCTTTGCTGTGTAAAAGCTTTTAAGTTTCATTAGGTCCCATTTGTTTATTTTTGTTTTTATTTCCATTTCTCTGGGAGGTGGGTCAGAAAGGATCTTGCTGTGATTTATGTCATAGAGTGTTCTGTGTATGTTTTCCTCTAAGAGTTTTAGAGTGTCTAGCCTTACATTTAGGTCTTTAATCCATTTTGAGTTTATTTTTGTGTATGGTGTTAGGAAGTGTTCTAATTTCATTCTTTCACATGTAGCTGTCCAGTTTTCCCAGCACCACTAATTGAAGAGGCTGTCTTTTCTCCATTGTATACTCTTGCCTCCTTTATCAAAGATGAGGTGACCATATGTGCATGGGTTTATCTCTGGGCTTTCTATCCTTTTCCATCGATATATATTTCTGTTTTTGTGAACGTACCATACTGTCTAGATTACTGTAGCTTTGTAGTATACTCAGAAGTCAGGGAGCCTGATTCCTCCAGCTACGTTTTTCTTTCTCAAGACTGCTTTGGCTATTCAGGGTCTTTAGTGTTTCCATACAAATTGTGAAATTTTTTGTTCTAGTTCTGTGAATAATGCCATTGGTAGTTTCATAGGGATTGCATTGAATCTGTAGATTGCTTTGGGTAGTATAGTCATTTTCAAAATGCTGATTCTTCCAATCCAAGAACATGGTATATCTCTCCATCTGTTTGTATCATCATTAATTTCTTTCATCAGTGTCTTATAGTTTTCTGAGTACAGGTTTTTGTCTCCTTAGGTAGGTTTATTCCTAGGTATTCTATTCTTTTTGTTGCAATGGTAAGTGGGAGTGTTTCCTTAATTTCTCTTTCAGAGTTTACATCATAAGTGTATAAGAATGCAAGAGATTTCTGTGCATTAATTTTGTATCCTGCTACTTTACCAAATTCATTGATTAACTCTAGTAGTTTTCTGGTAACCTCTTTAGGATTCTCTATGTATAGTATCATGTCATCTGCAAACTGACAATTTTACTTCTTCTTTTCCAGTTTGGATTTCTTTTATTTCTTTTTCTTCTCTGATTGCTGTGGCTAAAACTTCCAAAACTTTGTTGAATAATAGTGGTGAGAGTGGGCAACCTTGTCTTGTTCTTGATCTTTGTGGAAATGCTTTCAGTTTTTCACCATTGAGAATGATGTTGGCTGTGGGTTTGTCATATATGGCCTTTATTATGTTGAGGTAAGTTCCATCTACGCCTACTTTATGGAGAGTTTTTATCATAAATGGGTGTTGAATTTTGTCAAAAGCTTTTTCTGCATCTATTGAGATGATCATATGATTTTTATCCTTCAATTTGTTAATATGGTATATCACATTGATTGATTTGCATATATTGAGGAATCCTTGCATTCCTGGGATAACCCCACTTGATCATGGTGTATGATCCTTTTAATGTGCTGTTGGATTCTGTTTGCTAGTATTTTGTTGAGGATTTTTGCATCTATGTTCATCAGTGATATGGGCCTGTAGTGTTCTTTCTTTGTGACATCTTTGTCTGGTTTTGGTATCAGGGTGAAGTGGCCTCATAGAATGAGTTTGGGAGTGTTCCTCCCTCTGCTATATTTTGGAAGAGTTTGAGAAGGATAAGTGTTAGCTCTTCTCTAAATATTTGATAGAATTCGCCTGTGAAGCCATCTCGTCCTGGGCTTTGGTTTGTTGGAAGATTTTTGATCACAGTTTCAATTTCATTGCTTGTGATTGGTTTCTTTATGTTTTCTATTTCATCCTGGTTCAGTCTCAGAAGGTTGTGCTTTTCTACGAATTTGTCCATTTCTTCCAGGTTGTCCATTTTATTGGCATATAGTTGCTTGTAGAAATCTCTCATGATCCTTTGTATTTCTTCAGTGTCAGTTGTTACTTCTCCTTTTTCATTTCTAATTCTGTTGATTTGAGTCGTCTCCCTTTTTTTCTTCTTGAGTCTGGCTAATGGTTTATCAATTTTGTTTAGCTTCTCAAAGAACCAACTTTTAGTGTTATTGATATTTGCTATCATTTCCCTCATTTCTTTTTCATTTATTTCTGATCTGATATTTATGATTTCTTTCCTTCTGCTAACTTAGGGTTTTTTTAAATTTTTCTTTCTCTAATTGCTTTAGGTGTAAGGTTAGGTTGTTTATTTGATTCTTCTTGTTTCTTGAGGTAGGACTGTATTGCTATAAACTTCCCTCTTAGAACTGCTTTTGCTGCATCCCATAGGTTTTGGGTTGTTGTGTTTTCATTGTCATTTGTTTCTAGGTATTTTTTGATTTCCTCTTTGATTTCTTCAGTGATCTCTTGGTTATTTAGTAGCGTATTGTTTAGCCTCCATGGTTTTGTATTTTTTACAGTTTTTTTCCTGTAATTGATATCTAGTCTCATAGCGTTGTGGTCAGAAAAGATACCTGATACGATTTCAATTTTCTTAAATTCCCCAAGGCTTGATTTGTGACCCAAAATATGATCTATCCTGGAGAATGTTCCATGAGCACTTGAGAAGAAAGTTTATTCTGTTGTTTTTGGATGGAATATCCTATAAATATCAGTTAAGTCCATCTTGTTTAATGTGTCCTTTAAAGCTTTTGTTTCCTTATTTATTTTCATTTTGCTTGATCTGTCCATTGGTGAAAGTGGGGTATTTAAGTTCCCTACTGTTATTGTGTTACTGTCAATTTCCCCTTTTGTGGCTGTTAGTATTTGCCTTATGTATTGAGGTGCTCTTAGGTTGGGTGCATAAATATTTACAATTGTTATATATTCTTCTTGGATTGATCCCTTGATCATTATGTAGTGTCCTTCTTTGTCTCTTGTAATAGTCTTTATTTTAAAGTCTATTTTGTCTGATATGAGAATTGCTACTCCAGCTTCCTTTTGATTTCCATTTGCATGGAATATCTTTTTCCATCCCCTCACTTTTAGTCTGTATGTGTCCCTAGGTCTGAAGTGGGTCTCTTGTAGACAACATATATACAGGTCTTGTTTTTTATCCATTCAGCCAGTCTATGTCTTTTGGTTGGAGCATTTAATCCATCTAATTGTTTTGGGTTTGTTATTGTAGGTCTTTTCCTTCTCTTGTGTTTCCTGCCTAGAGAAGTTCCTTTAGCATTTGTTGTAAAGCTTGTTTGGTGGTGCTGAATTCTCTTAGGTTTTGCTTGTCTGTAAAGGTTTTAATTTCTCCATCGAATCTGAATGACATCCTCACTGGGTAGAGTAGTCTTGGTTGTAGGTTTTTCCCTTTCATCACTTTAAATATGTCCTGCCACACCCTTCTGGCTTGCAGAGTTTCTGCTGAAAGATCAGCTGTTTACCTTATGGGAATTCCCTTGTATGTTATTTGTTGCTTTTCTCTTGATGCTTTTAATATTTTTTCTTTGTATCTAATTTTTCATAGTTTGATTAATATGTTTCTTGGCATGTTTCTCTTTGGATTTATCCTGTATGGGACTCTCTGTGCTTTCTGGACTTGATTGACTATTTCCTTTCCCATATTAGGGAAGTTTTCAATGGTAATCTCTTCAAATATTTTCTCCATCCCTTTCTTTTTCTCTTCTTCTGAGACCCCTATAATTTGAACGTTGGTGCATTTAATGTTGTCCCAGAGGTCTCTGAGCCTGTCCTCAATTCTTTTCATTCTTTTTTCTTTATTCTGCTCTGCAGTAGTTATTTCCACTATTTTATCTTCCAGGTCACTTATCCGTTCTTCTGCCTCAGTTATTCTGCTATTGATTACTTCTAGAGAATTTTTAATTTCTTTATTGTGTTGTTCATCATTGTTTGTTTCATCTTTAGTTCTTTTAGGTCCTTGTTAAACGTTTCTTGTATTTTCTCCATTCTATTTCCAGGATTTTGGATGATCTCTACTATCGTTACTCTGAATTCTCTTTCAGGTAGACTGCCTATTTCCTCTTCATTTGTTTGGCCTGGGGGGTTTTCACCTTGCTCCTTCATCTGCTGCGTATTTCTTTGTCTTCTCATTTTGAGTAACCTACTGTGTTTGGGGTCTCCTTTTTGCAGGCTGTAGGTTCATAGTTCCTGTTGTTTTTGGTGTCTGCCCCAAGTGGGTAAGGTTGGTTCAGTGGGTTGTGTAGGCTTCCTGGTGGAGGGAACTGGTGCCTATGTTCTGATGGATGAGGCTGGATCTTGTCTTTCTGGTGGGCAGAACCACATTCTGTGGTGTGTTTTGGGGTGTCTGTGAACTTATTATGATTTTAGGCAGCCTCTCTGCTAATGGGTGGGGTTGTGTTCCTGTTTTGCTAGTTGTTTGGCATGGGGTGTCCAGTACTAGAGCTTGCTGGTTGTTGAGTGGGGCTGGGTCTTAGCATTGAGACGGAGATCTCTGAGAGAGCTCTCGCTGATTGTTATTATGTGGGGCCGGGAGGTCTCTGGTGGTCCAATGTCCTGAACTTGGCTCAGGGAGAGATTTCTTAAGGTACAAAACCCCACGAACTTTAAAGGAAAAGATGGATAAATTAAGCTATATTAAAATGTATAACATCTATATAAAATGCACCATATACCAAGTGGAAAGACTATCTATAAAAATATATCTGTAAGGTATAACAGAGTGTTAGTATCCTGAGTATATAAGTCACTTCTACATATTACCAAGAAAAAACAAATAATGGAATGGAAAATTGGGAAAAGGGTAGAGTAGGATAATCACAAAGGAGGAAACCCAAATGTCCAACAAATATGTCAAAAGATGCTCTCCTTTTAAGGGGGGAGATAAGATGAATTGGAAGATTGGGATTGACATATATACACTACCATGTGTAAAACAGATAGCTAGTGGGAACCTGCTGTATAGTACAGGGACCTCAGCTCAGTGCTCTGGGGTGACCTAGAAGGGTGGGATGGCAGGGGAGGGAGGTCCAAGCGGAGGGGATGTATGTATACATATAGCTGATTCACTTCATTGTATAGCAGAAGCTAACACAACATTGTAAAGCAACTATACCCCAATTAAAAAAAAAAAATGATGCTCTCCCTCACTAATGACCAGGTAAAGGCAGAATGAAGCAAAGCAATGCCATTTTACTTTATCAAGTATCAAGTATGCAAAATTGAAATGTTTGAGAATACCAAGAGTTGGAAAGATTGTGAAGCAACAGGAACACTCATGCATTGCTGGTAGGAATTTTAATTGACATCACTACTTTTGATGTATTAATTTGGCAAGATGTGATAATGTTGAAAGAGTGCCTTCCCTACTCTCTAAGGACTCACTGCTAGCTACACAGCCTAGAAGAGCCCTTGCATGGGTGAATCAACACACAAGTGGATGTGTAAGGATATTCATGATTGCTTATAATGGTGAGGATTTGGAAACAGCCCAACTGTCCATTGATGGAAAGATTAATTTAAAAATTGTAGAGCAGTCATAAAATGCAAATAGCATTTTGCTAAATATACTAAATAGCAAAAACAAACATCTTGAATGCAATAGAGCATGGAAAACATGGGTATATCTTCAAGAAGTAATGTTGGAGAAAAAAATGGCAAACTGGAAATTTCAAGTTTAAAAACATGCAAACTAGTACTGTGTATGCTATGGATTTATTCATATGCAGGGAAAAACAAAACATTCAAGGGAATAAAACACTCATCTCCAATTAGTTTTTAATTCTGGGGAGGGAAGGTAGATGACAGATTAGAGAGGTACATCAGGTTCTTTGATTATATTTTACTTTTTTTTTTAATTAAACACTTCTAAAACACTTTTTAAATTAGAAAAAATCTGGAGCAAATATGGAAAATACTAAATTTAGTAAAACTGGGTTTAATTTGATGTTTATTCTGTTATTACCTATTCTTTTTTTTGAATTCTTGAACTATTTCTAATTAAAACACACACATGGGACTTCCCTGGCAGTCCAGTGGTTAAGATTCTGTGCTTCCAATGCAGGGGGCACAGGTTCAATCCCTGGTCAGGGAACTAAGGTCCCACATGCCGCACAGTGTGGCCAAAAACAAAACAAACAAACAAAACAACAAACAACAACAACAAAACACACACACACAATGGTTCTCATCCAGACTCCCTTCCATTCCTTGTGCCACTTCCCAGAGACAACCATTATTAACTACTTTTAGCTATTTCTTCTAGCAGTTACTGCTCTATCTCTAGTTAAGGTGAAAATCCTACCAGTTGAAACATTACCTATTTCCCATGATGAAAGTTAATGATTGTACTAACTTATACCACTTCCTACCTTCCCTCCACAATTTTTAAACATATTTATATCGAGATGTTTAGTTCCTTTATTGGTTCATATTGAGTTTTAAGAAATGTGTATACTTAAATCTTACATTTCATGTTCCATCAATTACAGGTGTTGTTTCTTGCTCCTTTCCTTCCTAAGATGGGTTCTTCTTACTGTTTTCCTCCCCTTCCACCTTTGAGACTTTTTCTTTTGTGCTTTAACATTATTCAGATTAATAACATCTGCATTCTGTTTCACAATCATAATTAAATCTCCATGCTTTGAGCTAATTCTAAAAGATCAAAATCAATAAGGAATATTTATATTATTGTGATTATTTTATGCAGTTTAAAATAGATCCGAACAGTGAATCATGGTTTTATTTCTTTTCTCATATTGCTTTTTGCTTTTCCTGGGAATTTTAATTGCCTTTATTTCTTGAATTAGCTACCATTATTATTTCTGAAAATTGTTCAAATGTCCCATAATATCAAGCATTCCATTTGAGGGGCTGATACCATTAGGAAAGTTTTTTTTAAGTAAAAGTGAATCTGGACAGATGACTAAAGTAGCCTACTAGAAATCTAAAGCCTACTACTTGAAAGCATAACCCATAATTGTTAAATGACATGTTAAATGAATTTTTGAATTTTTGGTTTTATATTAAACTGGGGTTAAAATCTTTCTGGAAGAAATAGCAACCAAAGGCACAATGTAAATTCTGTGATCTAGTAATAACCAACAGGGTATACTTGATCTAGACTCATCACCAAATAATCCTCCTATGACATGTCACTGAGTAATTTCAACTCTCCAATATTTTAATTAATGCAATATGCTGGCAGTGATATCTATTTGTCTGCCTATCTGTATTATTTCTATGTTACTGCACAACAAATTACCACAAATTTAGCTTATAGATTTGTAGGTCAGAAGCATGGGTGGACTTAGATGGGTTATCAACTTAGGGTCTCACAAGACCTAAATCAGGATGTGAGCCGAGCTGGGCTGTTGTCTAGAGGCTCTGAGAAAGAATCTGCTTCCAAGTCATTCAGATGGTCAACAGAATTCTTTCCAGTGGTTTTAGGAGTGAGGTCCCATTTCCTTGCTGGTTGTCAGCCAGGGTTGCTCTCTGCTCCTAGTGGCTGCCTGCATGTCTGCCCATCTTCCAACTTCAAAACTCTGACTTCTGCTATCAGCTAAAGAAAGCTCTCTGCTTTGAAGAGCTTCGGTGATGAGATCAGACCCACCTGGGGCTTTCATTACATCTGTAAAAATTCCTTCAGAGCAGCACCTAGATTAGTGCTTGATTGAATAAACAAGGTTTGGAGACTCTTGGAGGTGGGGGCACCTTTAGAATTCTGTCCACAGCTCTCTCACCTTCCTTCCTATCTATCTCTCTATCTATCTACCTACCTACCTAATCTATTTCTCATCTCTCCATCTAGCACCTATCTAGCCATCCATCTATCTAAATATATGCCTATATCTATGCCATTTATTTCTGTTCCTGGGGTTTTCAGACTTTTAAAAAACAGCATACAGTAAAAGTCAAGCAAAAGGAGAAGAGCATGCATAAAGATAGAATATGCTCTGACTCCCTCATTAATGCAGGTAAGTGGGCCACATAGAGGAGCAACCATTAGCCTCTAAGGTAGTGAACTAACACAGACCGTGATGGAAGAACACCTGGTGTCACTTACCTCCATCCGGGCTAGCCAGACATTGGGGTCCAGCCGCAAATCACGAAGCCCAAAGTGTGGAGCTCTGTTGGGAAACTGCGTGGAAGCCGGGCAGCCTGAGGACCTCTAGTCTCTTTGTCTGGGATGTCAGTAAACTTCCAGGAGTAATTTGTGAACGGTGTACATCACTCAGTTTTTTAACCCATAAATCTGAACGAGATGTAGTCCAGAAAGGGAAAAAAAGTGTAGTTTTGTAGAGTAGGGATACTCGTGTGGCAGATCATATGATTCTGCTGTCCACTTGCATGAAGCAAATCTCCAAGGAATGCATCCCAGGGACTGGTGTTTAGGTAGGTGACGGGGAGCATATTGGCTCTTCTATAGCTGATAGATTATGTGCTGAGAAGGAGTAGGTTCTGGGAAGAGTAACAGTGTCTAGTCCCAAGTGTGAAGTACTGTATTTCTCATGCTTTTTCCAGTTTTTTTTTCCTTCCTGATACTTTTTGAGCGTATACCGTGTACCACATGCTTCCACATAGAGCATGGCATTTAATCCTCACATTAACCCTGGTAAGTGTGTATCCTCATTCCTGTTTTGCAGAGGGATAAAGAAGAAAGAGATAAAGAAATTGATATTAACATGTGTTACATGGCTATTAGTTACTAAGGACTGTTCAAGGGGCCCTTCATATTTAAATTTATTTATTGCTCACAACTCCATAAGGTAGGCCTATTGCTTTCAGTTCACAGGTGAGGAAATCAACACTCAGAAATGAGACAGAACTTTCCAGGTGTCAAGCTAGAGGTGGTGAACTTGGACTTAATCCTGGCGTTATGTCCTCAAAACTACTCTGATGGGAGGGCAGCATGAGGATCCCAGAGAGGTGCTTTCGAGGTTCCACATGTGTGGGGAGCAAACTGTATTTTTTAAATGTATCATTTAGTTGTATATTAAAAATATAATAAAATACACTCAGAGGTACGATATCCAAATTTTAACACATTGGAGATCACCATGTATGACTCCCCCTGCCCTGCAAAATAAAATGAGAGCAGCAAACCCTCTCCACCTTGGAGTTCCCTGACTCAGATTCCACTCAACAGTCCTTGGCACCTCCCTCATTCCAGCCTTCCACACCCAACCAATCATCCAGTCCTGAGATTTCCTGGATCCCCAGTCAGAGTGAGCATCCCAGCCACATACTCAGATAGCACTCTGTAGCCTTTATGACAATGATTATTAAATAATGACTTGTGTAATTAATTTTGTTTAATGTCTACCTCCCCTGCCAGATTTAAATTTCACAAGACTGACAAAGATAGTTTCTCACCACTATATCTCTAGCAGTGACTTATTGAGTCTATAAATAAATACCAGGTTAAATCATTTTTGTGCAGACCTCAGATCAAAGCCTTTCTTTCATCTCTATTTAATTGAAGAGTACCCTGAGATTACAGGACACATGCTGTCATGCTGTTAGGGAACTCTTACCAACTGTGACTCCTTTCTGGCATGAATCAAGACTTTTAATGGAACCAACAACAACAAAAAGGGAAGGGCAAAAAATAAATTGGATGCTGACTGCTATAACTGCCAATGTCAAATTGGGGGGCTTATCAAAATAGCCATATTATTTGGTGATTAACCATAGAAAATAAAGATTATAAACTTGAGTTCATGACATAACAATCCAGCTTCATAAAATACCTCTTCAATCTATTTTGTATAAGACGTAATGTGAGATTTAATTTGAAAAAATATTGAATAACTACTGATATAACTTCCAAAAAATAGTGCTGGTAACAGAAGAGGCCCTAATTAAAACCTGTTTTAATTAGGTGAATTAAGTGATGAACAAATGAATGAATGAATGCTATATTTGGTATGGACTGAATATCTGTGCATCCTCTAAAATTCAAATGTTGAAACTCAGGGCCCAGTGTGATGGTATTGGGAGGTGGGGCCTTTGGGAGGTATTTAGGGTTAGATGAGGTCATGAGGGTGGAGCCCTAATGAATGGGATTAGTGCCCTTATAAAAGTCATGAGAGCTTGCTTCCTCTCTGCTCTCTACCATTTGAGGACATAAGCAGAGTTTAGTAGCTGCATCTGACCCTGATCTTGAACTTCCAGCCTCCAGATCTATGAAAAATAGTTGTCTGCTATTTATAAGCCACCCAGTCTATGGCAGTTTGTTATAACAGCCCATTTGGTAAATGCCCACATTAGCAATTATGGCCATTAAATTCCACTTCACTCATCAGCCATCTCTGGACCTCCTCTGTCTTTCACTTTTTATCCCCTCTTTTCTCTTACCTATAAACTTTTCTTTAAGTAATAAAGCTTTTCAGTAAAAAGCTTTAGTAAAGGTGCACCTTTATAAAGAAGCTTGTTCCTTTAGAAATAACCCAGACATATACCATCCAAATTTCTCTATGAAATCTTTTCTTTGAAGTGGTAACTAAGAAGCTCCTACTTGGAGAAGCCAGAACATGTGAGACCAATGTTAATTCTTGGTTTAAAGACAACAGAAAATGCAACAGAGAGGCTGTTTTATTTTATGAGGTTTTTTTTTTTTTTGGTAATGTTGTAATGTTTTGACTTTTAAAATTATTAGGATTTTCATAAATATTTGAACCCTGTGGAAATAATCTCATCAACATTCTATTTCTAGGTCTATAAAGCAATTACAAGCTTGAAAGTGCTATTTTATTGTAATAAAAAGGAGAATATTGGTGATACGTGGTTTGTGGTTTATTAAAGCCAGCTTGCTTAGACTTTAAAATGAGTAATTGCCAGCATAATTGCTGTTTTATATTACGCGATCTGCACTCGGCTTTTTTTGTGAATCAGTTTTTCTACAGGTTTACTGGTGCTCTTGCTTGCAGGACTAAAGAAAATGTGGTTAAATCATTTAGCACCTACGCCGTTACCTATTACTGTGAATCTACATCCCACAAAGTTGTTCTCGAGAGTCTTTGGTTAAGCCCAGAACAAGAGTACCCACGCAACCCTCACTACCTCGAGATCCCAGTCTTCCTAACATCCTCTCTCTCTATTCCTTCTCCCCTCTCTGCTGCCGATCTCATACCTCCACGGGCAGCCACATTTCTCCCTGCATTCAAGGGGACACTCTCTCATCCTCACTGACAAGGTGCTGACAAATTGGAGGTGTGTGTCCTTGGGGCCCCAGATGCCAAAGCATCCATTCTGGATCACCTGTTTCTCCCCACCCCTCCTCCTTCCTGCCTGCCTCTTTAGGTCACCAGGACACTGGAGACAATGATAAAAGAAGTCACTTGGCTTCTGGGGAAGTCCTAAATAATCTCTCTCTCCTCTCAATGCCTAGAGTGTATAGTGGTTCTAAGACCCAGCCGTCACTTACGGGCACTGCCTTCCATAGAATTTGTTTTGTTCTTGTACTTTTATCTCAGAAAAATAGGTTATGAGCTCCACAAGGTCTACGGTGATCTTCCTTCCTTTTGTATTACTCATAATAGTAGGTGGTAATGAAATACAGAAAGGAGAGAGTAACCCTGCAGGATGCTCCTGCTTGGCCTGAAGCAGCTCTGAAATCCTGGAGAAGCAACTGTCCATTCTCCTACCTTCCGAGGGTTTGCCACTAGCTTTCTTTTACCTCTTGGAGTTTAGGGGAGTCAGGAAAAGATGAACTAAGAAAGATTTTCAGTGATATGATCTGTGTACTCACTAATTGACTTTTAGGTGAGCTAACATAGCTGGTTAGCTATGGTTCTCGAACCTGACTGAGCCACTGCTATTCCTGTTTTGTTGCTATTTCACTATCCTTTGCTTTTATCTTCATCCTGAAATGGCAAAAAAAAAAAAAAAAAAAAAAAAAAAAAAAAAAAAAAGGCAATATCTGCTGCAAAAGGAAATCTCTTCTACTGATGAAAAGCCATATGGAAATAAAGATTTTCTCCTTTTGTTCATAATCCCTGTATCTTGATAGGCCTCTGGCTCCTAAGTTGATGACGTGGATGTGCCTTGTGGTATCTGGAAGTTCGCTGCTCACTTAGGAAATAGTATTTATGTCATTCATCTTGCATGTTGAAGGTTGTCATTAAAAGAACAATCCACATTAGCACATCTTCCTGTTCTGTCTTCATTGCATCTCTTCAGAAGCACTCAATGAAAGACAACGTAATGATAACCACTGCGGAAACTGAAGAAAAGTCATACCATTTGTAGAAAGACACATGGTGAGCAGAGAGTAGAGATCTAGAAGCTGCGAATTAACAAGCAGACTGCAGCAAAGTTTTAAATTGTTCAAAACCCTCTCATGCTGATTGCCTATATTCTGAGGCTCATGATAATTCCTCTTGTTGAAAAACAAGCTGTTTATGTGTGTTTATGGTGCATATCACCTGAGTGCAAGGTGCTCAGACATGTTATTTTAGAACATGACACGGCATTTTTATATCTTTATCGACTTAATGACCTCATATTTGCCTCTGCAGCTGATTTGTGTTCTAGTCAGGAGCCTTCAGGGATTAACCACACATAAAGTGTTGCCTCTGAGGAAGATATTTCCACAACCAAATTGAACCAGGCTAATTAGAATGTTAGCATAAATCACAATATTTATCTAATAATAATGTCTAAGCAATTTATATTCAAAGTAAATTTACAGACACATTCTTTTTTATGGAGGAAAATATACCTCAGGTATTGACCTGCTGAGCCAAAGGTAAATGAGACAATCTGGCCATGAGCTAATAATAATATATTACACGTTTATGAATTTCTCAAGTCATCCTTATGCACTTTCACAGATATTACCTTATCTGATTTTCAATAGTTAGAAAGGTTTTTATAGAGTCTACATTCCCTTAGCTGAACCCTAGGGGCCGGGTATATTTCTTACACAAAGTTTCAGACTTTGAAAGTAATATTGTACATATACCATTATTACCCAGGGATGTATAGCAGTCCCTATAGTCAAGCTCATTGATACTGCTGCAGTGAAACTTATGAATAGTCACACAAAATAACAAATATAAAGAATCTCACATCAGTTTAAGTCAGATTTTGCCAATAAATGATTTTGGGGAAAAAATTTGGTTTTCAGAAATTGAGGATTTGGCATATAAATAAGAGATTGTGAACCTATACAAAATATACATTAAAGGCCCAAGTTTTCGCTAACAAAAACAAAAAATGTTCCATAGACATCACATAGAACAATTTCCCCAAATTATCAATACATTGTCCTGTTTTTTATAAAATTTTAATCATTCTGCTTGGGTCTTCTGCCTCATTTTTGCATTTACATTTATTTATGCTCTTCCCAAGAATCTTTCCCCCAGGATTGACTCTTAAATTTCCCATTTTTAACTGTGAAAAGTATATATGCTGTGGAGCCAGATAGATCTAGATTTTAATCCTATTGTGACTTTTCTATAATTTACTTGAACTCTTGAGTCCTCATTTTATTCACCTGTAAAGTGGGAGTAATAATATTTATCTTGTAGCGTTTATATGAGAGTTAAAAATCTATGTGTATAAAAGCACACAGCCTAAAGGAGTTTGTGATAAAGACTGCTAATTGTGTGCCCGGTGCCCCTGTTCTCTTCTGCTTAATGGCAGAACCTTAATTTTTAGCTGGTTTCTAGCCACTATAAATAATGACTCCATCTCCCAGCCTTCCTTGAAGCTGAGTATGGCCGTGACACAAAATCTCAGCCAATGAAATGAAAGCAGAAGTGCTGGGTGGCACCTTCCGGGAAACCGGAGGAAACTGGTGTACCCCTTGTTCTTTCTCCTTTGTTCCTTCCTCTACCCTGGAATCCCCACAATGTGCCTCCAGCAGGCATCCCTGGACCATGATGGAGGACTCCACCCTAGGGATGATGGCATAATGAACATACCTGGGCAGCTCCTCACAACTCTGGAACAGCCCTTCTAGCCCTCTGAATTTTTTCATGCAAGAGAGAGGCCAAGGTCCATCTTGTTCAATCACTGTTATTGTGGAATTTCTGACGCTTACAGCTGAACCTAACTCTAACTGATAAAGCTTTCAATAGATGTTGGTTCTCTTGAGCTGTATCCACAGTCCACTTTTTATTGGCACTCATAAACTCTCTTTGCAGGTCTTTGGAACCTACCAGTTTGGGCTTACTGGTTAATTTCTACGGTGCGTTCACAGCCCAGCTGTGGGTCCCTCCTCCCCCCCATATCCTGGGCTGTCAGGTGCCTTCTTTCCCCAACACTTCAATAGGATCTTGATTTAACCAGCAGTTTGTTACATAAGGCATTTTCCATGCCATTTCTGCTTTATCCTACTTTCGTTTCCTGCAGCCTCTTAAAGGTCTTTTTAATGGTTTCATCTTAAATTCCTTTAATTCCTAGTTTACGATTCTAGAGCTCTTTTGATGTTTCATTGTGAAATAATTTTTTTTAGGCGTTCTATTTGCCTCTTCTCTTCCAAAGCTTTTCATCACATCTTTTCTTTGTTTTGTTTTTTTTTCAGTCTCATTTTTCCATTTCAGAAAAAGTTTCCTCTTCATTGCTTTATTCCTCTCAGGATTATATTGGTTTCTTCCCAGAAGGCAGTACAGCTTCAGAAGTGAAGCTCATATATCCTTCACAACACTCTGGAGAGATTAAAGCCAATAAAATATAATGTGCACATTATATTAACATTTATGTACGCTTAAAACACACAAAACGGTAGTATACATTGTATGGGTACACAGCAATGTGGAAAAAGTAAGAAAAAATGCACTGAGTGCATAAGAAATTGACTTTAATAGTGATAAGGTATGTGGAAGCAAGGAGGGAAATGGGGTAAGATAGGAGACTTTGTTTCCATCTGTAACTTTTTAGGCAGTTTAATTGAGATGTAATTGACATACAATAAACTATACGTATTTAAAGTATACAGTTTGATAAATGTTGACGTATGTGTGCATCATGAACCCATCACCACAATCAAGATAGTGAGCATATTCCTCACTCCAAGAGTCTCCTTGTGCCCTTTTGTAAATTCTTCCATTGGCCCTAACTCCACCCCTCCCCGCCACTCTCATCCAGACAAAATACTGATCTGCTATCTGTAACTATAGGTGTTTCTTTTTTTTTTGGTCTGGCTTCTATCTCTGAGCATGATTATTTTGAGATTCATTCATTGTTAGTTCAAGTGACGCTACTCTTTCAAATTTTTTTTTAATCCAAAACTGTTTTGGCTATTCTAGGTCCCCTGCATTTCCATATGAATTTGAGAAAACTTTAAAATTTCTACAAAAAATCCTGCTGGAATTTTAATTTGAATTGTTTTAAATCTATAGCTCAGTTGGGAGAGAATTGAAATCTTAATAATACTGAGTATTCTTATTCATGAACATGGCATACCTCTCTATTTAATTTCTCTCATAAATACTTGGCAGTTTTCAGGGTACTAGTCTTGCACGTCTTTGGTCAGATTCGTGCCCAAGTATTTCATATTTTGATATTATTGTAAATAGTGATGTTTTAAAATTTTGAATCCTCAGTGTTTGTTGCTAATATATGGATAGTAATGAATTTTTGAATATTGAACTTTTATCAGGTAACCTTGCTAAGCTCAATTATTCTTGTAGCTTTTCTTGCAGATTCCATTGGATCCATTGGGAAATCTATTAGATTTTCTGTGTAGACAATAATGTCATCTGAGAATAAAGACAACTTTACTTCTTAAGTCTTAATTCTTAATCTGTATTGCCCTCTAGTATCATTTTCCATATGTCTGGAAGACATCCTTTAACATTTCTTGGAGTGAGGGTCTGCTGGTGATGAATTATTGTACCTTTAGTATGACTGAAAAAAATTTTCACTTTTATTTATTTATTTTTTTTCCTTCCAGTACCTTAAGGTTGCAGTTCCATTATATTCTCATTTGCATAGTTTCCAAAGAGAAATCTAGGGTCATTGTTTTCTTTACCCTCTGTATGTTTTATGTGGTTTTTTTTTTTTCTTTTAAGATTTCTTCTTTATCACTTGCTTTGAGCAATTTGATTGTGGTATGCTTTGGTGTCATTTTCTTCATTTTGTTTCTGTTTTTGTTTTTGTTTTGTTTTGTTTTGGTTCGTACTCCTCGAGCTTCTTGGATCTGTGTGTTTAAAGTTTCAGCCAATATTTCTTCAAATATATTTTTTGTTCCCCCTTCTCCGCCTTCTCCTTGAGGCTCTGTAATTACATACATGTTAAACCTCCTGAGGTTGTCTCATAGCTCAATGGTACTCTTCTCACTGAAAAAAAGAAAAAAAAAAGGAAGGATTGTTTTATTTAGATAGTTTCCATTACTATATCTTCCAGTTTGCTAATCCTTCTTTCTTTCTTTCTTTTTTTTTTTTTTGCAGTCTCTAATCTGTGGTTAATCCCATCCAGTATATATTTTATCAGCTGTGATTAATCTCCTCCAGTAAATCGTTTTCATTTGGGGTTATTTTTATAATTTCAATGTCTCTACTTAAGTTTTTGAACATGTGGAATACAGTGATAGTATCCTGAATATAGTTTTAGTATGCTTGTCTGCTAATCCTAACATCTGGCTCAGTATTGGTTCTGTTAGATTGATTTTCCTCCTCATTATGGGTGGTATTTTGTTACTTCTTTGCATGTCTGATAATTTTTGAGTGTCTTCCAGGCATTGTCATTTTTACTTTGTTGGACTGGATATTTTTGTATTCCTATAAATATTCTTAAACTTTCTACCTGGATTCAGTTATGTTACTTGGAAATAGATTCATTAAGTCCTTCATCTAATTTTTTGATTTGGGGCCAGAAAAATAGTACTTTATTCAATAGCCTGTGAATTTTGAGTTTGTCTAGTTTGACTACTGGGAACAGGTACAATCCCCAGCCCTGAGTGAGAAGCCAAATGATGTCTTCTCTAATCTTGTAGAGTGGTTCTTTCCTTGGTCTTGAACAGTTTCCTTACATATATTGTCCTCTCTATAACTCCAGTTGTGTAATTGTCTATTTTCTTCTCTGTCTCCTCCACTGATTGTAAACTTCTTGAAGGCAAAAACAGTCCCACATAGCACTTAGCCTAACAAAATTTACCCACTCAATAAATACTTGTTGAATAAATAAATAAAATAAAGTAGAAAGGACAAGAACATAAATACCAAAAATACAAGATAAATAACTGAGATATACTTTCAGTATATAAATTCAGCTGTGAGAGAGATTACTTCCAGTTGGTGCTCAATAAATATTTACTGAAAGAATAAGGAAGCCCAATGTTATATCTATTTACCAAATTTGTGTTAGACTTATGTCTAAAATTCACTGTTCATGTTTCCATGACATCATTCTGTATTCCTAAAATGTAGATAAAATAGAGAGATACCCTAGAATTGAGATTAAATGTAACTCAGGGAATGCCTTAAATATTTATAAAGACAATGTTCTTTTTTCTAATATTTAACATTGTCTTCTCCTGGAAGGAGGAGGCCACCCATTGCTTGAATATTTTTCTAGCTATTGAATTATGCTAAATATGAATATAATAGTGAGTCCTTTTCAGTGTTATAGAGTCGATGATTTCACCTTTTTTGTCACCATAGTCACAGTATGACAGGCTCAAATGTTGAAAAGTTTTATCTGGGAACCTAATGAAACTTGCACCTTTCTACAATCATGATTTTAATCAACCATTCCTGGTCGGATACATGAAAAATAATCATGTTCAAAGAAGAGCCACATTTTTTTCTGGATCTTGTTAAAAGAAGTGCTTTCTAAAAATGGAGTTGGTGATCTTTAGGTCATAGCATTGTTATGGAGCATAAAAGAGCTAATGTGTGCCAGCAGCCTGGCATACAGTTATTGCCAAATGAAAGCTAGTTCTGCTTTCAAAAAAAGTATTTTGCACCATTCAACCTACAACCAAACTATAAAACAGAGTAGTAGTGGTAGTGGAAGTTACCTCCTTCATTTGGTGTAAATGGGAAAGAGAGAGAGCAAAGAGCTAGATATTTGCTTAATATCAACTTGCGAGTTTTCATCTTTAGGTGAGCCATACATGCCTTATTAAGCACTGTACCTCGTCTGTGAGAATGCACGTTGGGTGCTTGAGGAACAAGGCTTGAGGTCTCCTTTCACTGTCTAATCCAAAGACAACCTTAGATAAAATTAGTATATCTGAGAATGAGAAGGAGATAACAAGAAGACGTTTCTAGTTTTAGTAGTTAATGACAGTGTCCATGGTGGGGTGAGGTGTGGGCAGGGCATCTCTCCTCTAGGGTAATAAACAGAATGCACACTCTGGGCTAGAATCCCAACCTACAGAGGTGCTTTTTTTTTTTTTTAATTTATTTATTTTATTTATTTATTTTTGGCCACATTGCGTCTTTGTTGCTATGTGCGGGCTTTCTCTATTTGTGGCGAGCGGGGGCTACTCTTCGTGGCAGTGTGCAGGCTTCTCATTGCAGTGGCTTCTCTTGCTGCAGAGCACAGGCTCTAGGCGCATGGGCTTCAGTAGTTGTGCCTTGCGGGCTCTAGAGCGCAGGCTCAGTAGTTGTGGTGCACGGGCTTAGTTGCTCCATGGCATGTGAGATCTTCCCGGACCAGGGCTCGAACCCATGTCCCCTGCATTGGCAGGTGGATTCTAAACCACTGCACCACCAGGGAAGCCCTCCAGAGGTGCTTTGAACACAGAGCCTTCACTGACTTTAAAAAGTAGTGCTATTCTTCCATCATTTCAGCTGATAGGATGCAAAAAGAGGCTCTGCCTTCAAAGGAGTAGAGAGAAGGTGTGGGCCATCCTGCACCCTGAACTAGGAAAAGCAAGAGGCTGGAGGCAGAACCTGCATGGCCTAAGATGCTCCAGACAGTAAACTTTTTCAGGGTTGCCTTTTGTTTCACTGCTTGTTTGAGGCTTTTAAAAATCGTTTATACTTTCTATATGCAAAACATCCAAAATATTTTTAGTCCATTTGGTTAGCAATTGCTTTTCCAGCTTCCTCGTCATCTTCTGTGTATATAACACCTTGCTCTCCTTGGATTTTATTGTTTTACTTGTCTCTGTCGCCTCTGGTACATTCTCAATCCAATTAGCATTTATTTATTTATTTTTTTGAATCTTTGTTCTTTATGTAGAATACAGTGGTTCTTAATGTAGAGTGGCATGCAGTGACATCTTTTCTGTATGCCTAACCTTTATTTCTTGCTCTCATTAGCCTTTGCACATAATATTCTTTCTCTGTTTTCACTGGTGTGTTTGACAATTCCCTATTTAGCATCATCTGGAAATTTCATTAATGCACGTCGCCTTCCAGAGGATTAATAAAGTTGTAGCTCAAACTGCAGCAGACATTCATTCCCCTGCCTCCCTCTGGTCATCTTTTTGCAGTTCATCATGTTGCCTTTTATCAGTGTTTTTTTTTTTTTTTTGAGGATTCGCCAGCCACTTTCCAATCTTCCAGATATTGCTTATACCCAGTCATTTTAAATTTATTTTGCGACTGTTTCAGAATCTAGTAGAGTACCTTGCAGAAAATAAGCACTAGATAAACATTAGTAGAAGTAAATTGGGTCACTAGGCCAGTTATTTGATTTATTCAGTGTGTTTGGGTCTCCCCACCCCTACCAAAGAAAAAAAAAGAAAAAAGAACATAAATCTTTTTTTAACAGATTTTTTAAGACAGCTTTTAGCACTTTTCTAGTCCTTTTAAATAATTAAGAATGCTCCATTTCTTTTTATAGTTTAGATGCTGTATTAATCCAGGTACTGACATAGATAATTAACAAAGGAGATATCCAAATACCATATACATATGTGTATATATGTATATATTTATACACATATATATACATATATATATATTCTATAGTAACTTTACCATTAATCAGTTTTAAAGAAGTCCTTGTAACTGGACTGAATTCCTCTAATGAGATTTGAGATAGCTTATAATAAATCTGGATTTACCGTAAGACGAAAACAAATTATCATAGAACAAAAGAGGACACAATTAAAAGAGAAAGAAAGGAAGAAAACATACCTTTAAAGTTCTTCTAAACTATGTCAAGAGTGGCAGGAGAGAGAAGAGAGGAGAAGCTAGAATAAGGTTGAATTCTGACTCCATTACTCATGAGATAAGTGGCTTCAAGCAAGTAATGTGACCCCTTTCAGCCTCGGTGTCTTCATCAAGGATATGGGGATGACCATGTTTAACCATATGAGGTTTTGTGAATATAATAAGGCACTAGGAAAACTCTTGGCGTATGTTGGGCTCTGGACCTATCCCCGCCCCCTTTCCCTGATTGCAGTATATGGTCCCTCTGCTGCATAGCACAAGCGTGAAATTTAGAAGAGACCTGTGATCGGCCTCCTCTACATCCAAACAATAGCTAGTCCCACTACCACTTTCTCAGATTTACCCACTGCCACCTCACTATCGGGCCCCTGGTCACTGCAAAGGACTTGAAGTCTCCTTGGTTCAACTCAGCCTTCCTTTAGTTCACTGCCTGCAGAACAGCTGGATTTAACCTTTTAAAAGTGCAAGTTAGATCCTGACACTCCATTGCTTAAACCTTGCAGGGACTTCTCCCTGACTTCAAATAAAATCCAACTCCCTGTTTATTTATTTTTAGTCCAATTTTTAAAAAATTTTTATTTATATCTTTATTGGCATGTAATTGCTTTACAATGTTGTGTTAGTTTCTATTTGTTGCTGTACAACAAAGTGAATCAGCTATATGTATACTTATATCCCCATATCCCCTTCCTCTTGAGCCTCCTTCCCACCCTCCCTATCCCACCCCTCTAGGTCGTCACAAAGAATCGAGCTGATCTCCCTGTGCTATGCGGCAGCTTCCCACTAGCCATCCATTTTATATTTGGTAGTGTATATATGTCAATGCTACTCTCTCACTTCATCCCAGCTTCCCCTTCACCCCCTTGTGTCCTCGAGTCCATTCTTTATGTCTGCGTCTTTATTTCTGCCCTGCCACGAGGTTCATCAGTACCGTTTTTTTAGATTCCATGTATGTGCATTAGCATACGGTATTTGTTTTTCTCTTTCTGACTTACTTCACTCTGTATGACAGACTCTAGGTCCATCCACCTCATTACAAATAACTCAATTTCGTTCCTTTTCATGGATGAGTAATATTCCATTGTATATATGTGCCATATCTTTATCCATTCATCTGTTGATGGACATTTAGGTTGCTTCCATGTCCTGGCTATTGTAAATAGTACTGCAATGAACATTGTGATACACGTATCTTTTTGAATTATGGTTTTCTCAGGGTATGTGCCCAGTAGTGGGATTGCTGGGTCATATGGTAGTTCTATTTTTAGATTTTTAAGGAACCTCCATACTGTTCTCCATAGTGGCTGTATCAATTTACATTCCCACCAACAGTGCAGGAGAGTTCCCTTTTCTCCACATCCTCTCCAGCATTTATTGTTTGTAGATTTTTTGATGATGGCCATTCTGACCAGTGTGAGGTGATACCTCACTGTGGTTTTAATTTGCATTTCTCTAATGATTAGTGATGTTGACCATCTTTTCATGTGTTTGTTGGCAATCTGTATGTCTACTTTGGAGAAATGTCTATTTAGATCTTCCACCCATTTTTGGATTGGGTTTTTTGTTTTTTTGATATTGAGTTGCATGAGCTACTTGTATATTTTGGAGATTAATCTTTTGTCAGTTACTTCATTTGCAAATATTTTCTCCCATTCTGAGGGTTGTCTTTTGGTCTTGTTTATGGTTTCCTTTGCTGTGCAAAAGCTTTTAAGTTTCATTAGGTCCCATTTGTTTATTTTTGCTTTTATTTCCATTTCTATAGGAGATGGGTCAAAAAGAATCTTGCTGTGATTTATGTCATAGAGTGTTCTGCCTATGTTTTCCTCTAAGAGTTTGATAGTGTCTGGCCTTACATTTAGGTCTTTAATCCATTTTGAGTTTATTTTTGTGTATGGTGTTAGGAAGTATTCTAATTTCATTCTTTCACATGTAGCTGTCCAGTTTTCCCAGCACCACTTATTGAAGAGGCTGTCTTTTCTCCATTGTATGCTCTTGCCTCCTTTATCAAAGATAGGGTAACCATATGTGCATGGGTTTATCTCTGGGCTTTCTATCCTGTTCCATTGATCTATATTTCTGTTTTTGTTCCAATACCATACTGTCTTGATTACTGTAGCTTTGTAGTATAGTCTGCAGTCAGGGAGCCTGATTCCTCCAGCTCCATTTTTCTTTCTCAAGTTTGCTTTGGCTATTCAGGGTCTTTTGTGTTTCCATACAAATTGTAAATTTTTTGTTCTAGTTTTGTGAAAAATGCCATTGGTAATTTGATAGGGATTGCATTGAATCTGTAGATTGCTTTGGGTAGTATAGTCATTTTCACAATGTTGATTTTTCCAATCCAAGAACATGGTATATCTTTCCATCTGTTTGTATTGTCTTTGATTTCTTTCATCCCAGGAATGCAAGGATTCTTCAATATATGCAAATCAATCCGTGTGATACACCATATTAACAAACTGTAGGATAAAAAACATATGATAATCTCAATAGATGCAGAAAAAGCTTTCAACAAAATTCAACACCCATTTACACAAAAACTCTCCAGAAAGTGAGCATAGAGGGAACCTACCTCAACATAGTAAAAGCCGTATATGACACACCCACAGCCAACATCATTCTCAATGATGAAAAACTGAAACCATTTCCTCTAAGATTAGGAAGGGTGCCCACTCTCACCACTATTATTCAACATAGTTTTGGAAGTTTTAGCCACGGCAATCAGAGAAGAAAAAGAAATAAAAGGAATCCAAATGGGAAAAGAAGAAGTAAAACTGTCACTGTTTGCAGATTACATGATACTATACATAGAAAATCCTAAAGATGCCACCAGAAAACTACTAGAGCTAATCAATGAATTTGGTAAAGTAGTAGGATACAAAATTAATGCACAGAAATCTCTTGCATTCTTATACACTAATGATGAAAAATCAGAAAGAGAAATTAAGGAAACACTCCCATTTACCACTGCAACAAAAAGAATAAAATACCTAGGAATAAACCTACCTAAGGAGGCAACCCCCTTATTTACTTATGATCTGACTGCTTCCCTCAGACCACCAGCTCTAAGAGGACAGGAGCCAACCAGTCATTTCAACACATACCTGGTACTGTCTGGCACATTACCTAATACACAGGGGGCACTCACAAATATTTGCTGGATGAAGGAATACTCTGTACTGTTGCTGCAAGGGAAAAAGACTTTTCTCCCAACTTGATCATATCCTTCACTTCTAAGTCAGTGTTCTAAAATAGACTGCTCAGACATCTAGCAGTGAGAAATGGTGAAACTATGATTGCTCCTACATTGGTCCCACCTTCATTACCCAGATACTGACATTTAATAATCATTGAGTATTCAAGAATGCAGTTCTTATAGATGAAAGTAACTATTTGTTAAAGAGAAGGAGACTGGAATGAAAATGGAGAATGCTTTGATGAACATTACATTCAAATCATTAGAATTTCGTATAGATGTAATTTCTCCCTCAGAAATAGATTAAATATACACAGCATTTTAAATGACATTTTTACATTGTTAAAGCACAGTTGATTATAAATTGTGAGTATTTTAAACCAGGCATGCTTCCTCTCCATCAATCAGTGTTATCATGACCATCTTTTTAATAAGATTATTTGCTAATGGAAAGCTAAAATGTGCAATGCCTGCAGCAGCATTAACACAGAGAATGATCAAGTGACAGCTCACCCACCATTTGATTCTCTCTTCAGGACACTGTGTCTGGAGAAATTTGTTTTTCTTCATTCACACACACCCGTGCAGCTTCTGCTATTGGGTATGTTTTTCCAGTGAGGAGTCATGAGTGCCTCCAGGCTTTGAGGTGTTAATCATTAGCAGTTAAGAATCATCTTAAAGAACAAACTCTGGCATTTTCCCCAAAAGCTGAAGGTTGAGATGCTGCAGGGCTATTTTGGATGTAGGATTTTGACATTTGTACTCACTCAAATTAGGAAGATAATATATTAAGTTGACAAAGAAAGTAAAGTCATCGGGCTTTCCGTTGAACAACTCAGTAGACTGCTCAGCTGGGTGCATTTCATTAGCCGATAAGTTCTAATGTGTTATTTACCTGCAATTTTTTTTTAAGAGGCCATCTGAATCCAGAGAAAATCTAGACAAAGAATGGCCCTTTATAAGGATATAGAGTATAGCTCACAATGAAGCTCAAACGATGTGACTATCCAGTCACCAAATATAACATCAAGATCATTATAAGAATCACCAGAAATATAAGGCAAAATTGGAGACTTTAAGCTACTTATTACAGTCATCAATAGACCAAATGGACAAAAAATAATTAAGGGATTAAGGGTATAGAAAGCCTAAATAACAGTTTATAAGATGGAATATATATACATAGATATGTGTGTGTATATATATATATATATATGTATATATATATATATACACACACATATATATCAGACACACTACCCTGAAAATAGAGAATACTTCTTTCTTAGATGCTCAGGAAATGTAATTAATTTAATTAATTTTGCAAAAAATTTATATATTGGCCATAAATGAAACTTCAGCAAATTCACCAAAGCTGGAATAGAATCAAAACCATTTTTTGATCAATTGCAATAAAAGGAGAAATTTGAAAATATAACTATTTAAAAACAACCAAAAACACAGTCATGTGGAGATTTCAAATTTTTCTTTTAATCCTTGAGACATAAAGAAATCAAAACTCAAATTGTAATACATCTAGAAAGATTGATGAAAGCATGACATGCCAGAACTTATAGCATACATCTAAAGTCATGCTCAGAGAAAGTCATAGCACTAAATAATTTAATAATGAACAAGAAAAATAATTTAAACTTCCAACTTAGGAAAGCAAAGGAATAGTGAAGAATGATAAAAACAGATTTTAATGAATGAGACAATTGAAAAATTATAGAACTAATAAATAAATCTAAAAGCTAGGTAACAGAAAAAAAAAGATAAATTATTAGCTGACTTAGAGAAAAGGGAGAAAGCAAAATACAAAAAAAAAAATTTGACGAGTACAAATGCAGTAGAAACTGGAAGAATCATAAGAGTCTATTTTGCTCAGCTCTATACAAACATAATAAAGAATATGGATGGGGCTTCCCTGGTGGCACAGTGGTTAAGAATCTGCCTGCCAATGCAGGGGACACAGGTTCAAGCCCTGAGCTGGGAAGATCCCACATGCCGCAGAGCAATTAAGCCTGTGCGCCACAACTACTGAGCCTGCGCTCTAGAACCCACGAGCCACAACTACTGAGCCTGTGTGCCACAACTACTGAGGCCCGTGCTCCTAGAGCCTGTGCTCCGCAACAAGAGAAGCCACCGCAATGAGAAGCCCGCACACCGCAACAAAGAGTAGCCCCCGCTCACCGCAACTAGAGAAAGCCCGCATGCAGCAACGAAGACCCAACACAGCCAAAAATAAATAAATTAATTTAAAAAAATATATGGATGAAGAGGATGACTTTGTAAATAGAATAGAATATATAGAAAATTTATACAGACCAACTTCTATAACAAATTATTTCAAAGCACCATTCTACTGAAATGTTAAATAATAGATAGCTCCAATGCTGTTCTGTTTCAGAGTATAGAACAGTGTAGGAAAGTTTCTAGGTTATTTTAATGAAGCTCTCATCTCTAGGGGAGAGCCTGTTTCCTTGCCTTTCCAGTTTCTAGAGGAATTCATCTTTGTCCTGTGGCCCCTTCCGTCTTCAAAAAGCCACCAATCATATTGCTTGCCTCTGCTTTTCTGACATCTCTTCACATCCCTTTCTCTGGCTCTCCTGCTTCCCTCCTTCACTTATAAGAACCCCTGTGATTACATGGGACCCACACAAATAATCCAGGATAATCTCCCCATTTTAAGATCCTTAAATTAATCACCAAGTCGCCTTTGCCATGTAAGGGAATATAGTCATAGGTTCTGTGGATTCGTATGTAGGCATCTTTGGGAGGCCACTATTCTGTCTCCCACACAATATTGCCAAAGATTAATATATTTGACAGCACCATATGTTGGCTGGTGGTGGGTCAGAAGGCATGCTCAGACATTGCTGAAGGCTGGTAAAGCCTTTATGCACAGACATTTGGATTCTCCATAAGATGACAACTGCACTTCCAGAAATTTCTTTAACAGATTCTCCTAGACAGGGTAAAGAAGACTGTATATATTAGGGTACTCACTGCAACATTTTTATGACATCAAAGAATTGAAAATAAGTAAATCATCATCAAAAAGAACTGGTTAAATAAGCTAGGGTACGCTGATAAAAAGGAATATCCTTCAGGCTTTCATGAAAGATGCTTTTCTCTTTGAATTGAGATGGAAAAAATCACCAAGATGCAGATCATATGTCATTGTTTATGAGAGGTGCTTTTTTTTTTTCTTTTTTCCCATTTTAACATCTCTGGAATCAGGATGTGTCTTTCAAATAATGGCCTGTCATATTTAAATGTCAGAATATTTGTTTCTTTCAGAACGGTAAAATAATAATGGTGTGTCTTCTGGTCAGTGAGAACTTGAACTTGATAGAATACTGTCATTAAGTGGGGGAAAAAAAGTTCAGATTTGTGTGTAACTATGTATTGGGTTGGCCAAAAAGTTTGTTTGGGTTTTAAGGAACTTTTTGGCCAACCCAATATCATGTGTAACAGAATGAATATGTGTAAACACGCACACACTTCCCCTTGTTATTAGATCATTCCCATCAGCATTCAAAGAAGCTTTTTATTTCTCCCATTAAAAAAAAAAAACAAATCTCCTTTTGATCACATTTTCTCCCTCTAGTTTTTACCTCTCTTCTTGGCTTCCTTTTACAGCAAATCTCCTCAAGAGACTTAATCTATACACATTTTCTCAAGTTTCTCTTCTGCTCCTAACTCCTAAATCCATTCTAATTTGTTTTGATCCCACTAAAACTCTTCTCATCAATATTGCCATTGACCTTGGTCTTGATAAATCGTTTAGCAGCATTAGGTACAATTGTCATGCCTCCTCCTTGAAATATGTTCCTTCCCTTGGCTCTCAGGACATCTTACACTGCTTTCCTCCTCTCCATTGCTCCTCCTTCTCAGTCAGCTTGCTTTTTCCTCCTTATCGTTTTCACTACTAACTGTGGGAGAATCCCAAGGCTCCACCCTGTTCCCTTCTTCCCCGCATTAACTTCTGTCGGGGTCTCCTCCAAACTCACAGCTTTGAACACCATCAATTTGCCCTTGACTTTCAAATTTGTATCTCCAGCTCAGGTCTGTTCTGTGATTTCATACTCATATATCCAACTGTTTGCTTAGCATCTCCAGTTTGATGTCTAATAAGCATCTCGTGCTTAAGGTAGCTAAGACTGAACTTCTCATTTTCCCCTCAAAGCCTGCTCCCCCTTCAGGCTTCCTATCTCAGTAATGACACCACCGTTTTCTCAGTTGTTCCGGCTAAAAGCCCTAGAGTCGCTTTTGATTCTCGACTTCCTTTCTCAGCCCACTTCCAAGCCATAGTCTATTCTTGTTGACTCTGCCTTCAAAGTCTATCCAGAATCTGACCTTTTCTCACCACGTCCATTGCTGCCTTCTAGTCCAAGCCACCAGTCATCATCTTTTGACTGTATTCTTGCCAAGTCCTCCTTAGCGCCCTCATAAGTCTTGCTTCTCTTCAGGCTCTTCTCAACAGAGCATCCAGGATATCCTGCTAAAATGTAAGTCAGATCATGTCACTCCTTGCTCAAACTCCCCCCCCCCCCCACCATTCGCTCTCTATTTCCTTCAGAATCAAAGCCAAGTTTATTATAGTGACACATCTCAGCCTGATGTAGTCCACTGTGTACCTTGATCTCATTTCCCATTCTTTGCTTCCAAACTCACTCTTCCTGGATGCTCTTCCCTGATAAACACAGAACTCACTATCTGTCCTCCTTTAAGTCTGCTCAAGTGTCACTCTGTAAAGCTTTATTCTGACCACCCATTTCTACATCTTCCCAAGACTTTCTTCCCCCATTCCCTGTTTGAATTTTCTCCATGGCAATTATCATGTTCTAATAGGCTACAAAATTAGCACATTTATCTTATTTGATTGCATGTCTCCCCACACTAGAATGTAGACTCCTTGAAGGCAGGAATATTGGCTCTTTTGTTCATTTATATATGCACATATTCAATGCCTGACATATATTGAGTGCTCAATAAATATTTACTGAAAGGGTTATTAATTCCTTATATGGGCATTGCATAGTTCTGGAAGCATACACAAGCAAATGATGACAAAGGCTTCTCTGTGGAAGGGCATTGGATTTCTGGGGGACAAATGGACAATCTATTTTCAAACTTTGAATTGTATGCCATGTTACATATTTAAAACAATCAAATTAGATCATTTACAAACAATTTTAAAATACTAGATAAAGGCTCTAATCTCAACTGCAAGTTGGGATGGAGTAACAGATTTTGAGCCAGGAGTGTGAAATATTCCCTCCCCATTTGGGGTCATGCATCACTCTTTTTGCTCTGGACTAGTTACATGGTACTTTAATAAAAGTCAGTAAGGAGGAGTGTTGGTGATATTCTCCATCACTAGTTCCTTCTTTCTCATTTCATTGCCCCACTTTTTAAGAGAATTTACCAGGGCCCTTGAGATCAAAATCAAATTAGCTCGAGCCACAGCAAAATGATTTCTTCTTCTCTTCTAAGAGGAAGACAAAGGCCAACCTTAGGGTGGCAGATGGATAGCTGCTCACAAAATGGACTCACCCAGTGTCTCTGGCAACAAGACTGGGACGGAAACAATGCTTGATCAAACAGTTGCCAGATACCAGCTAGCACGTAATTGTAAAGAGAAGTAGTGGTTATGGTTATGATGTTGCTAAGCACAGTCACCTTGTTAATGTTAAGCATTTTCCCTTTAAACGGAAATATACACTTACAAGGGGAAAAATCCATCCTTTATTATTTTTCAAAGTAACTTTCGGTCTGGAAAACAATTCACTGCCGCCAGAAATAAGTCTTTTAGAAAAGTGTATAATTGGCTGCCATTTGACATTATGTGGCATTATTAAAGTCTTGAAATTCTCTTAATGTGCATTTTTTTTCTGGCCACAGAGCAACATCTTTGCAATCCCAAAGATTCCCTTGCCATCTTACATGGCCCCATCTCTTTTGAGAGCTTCTCAGCCAAGGATGATTTTGAAAGAGTCAGGTTCTTGGTACAACTTTAGAGGATTAAATGGGTCAGACTAATATAAAGATAAAATGTAACCATGGTTATTATTACTCTTGATTAATTTTTAATCTGCACACCACACTATCAAGACCTTGTCAACTAATACCTGAACTACTGGTTTATAGAAATGTAGACTCCTACCTCCCCCAATTCTAGTGCAACAATCTACCTCCCAGTGGCAAACATTTATGGATCACCACTAAGTGCAGAATTGACTGGACAGACCATGTGATTGTGCTTCATCTCCATCTGAGAAAGTGCTTGTTAAAAATGCAGATCCCCAGATCTCCCCCATGACTGTCAAACTTCCCCTGTGGGTCTGATGCTCACTGAGGCTTGAGAACTACTGAACGAAAAGATGGAAAATAAATAGAAGACCGTGTCTTTGTTTCTTTGAAATGCACAATATAGTCAGTGAAGACAAACTCCTTGCATATAAAGCGATTTGGTTTTATTATCAAGTAATATACCAACAGTATGAGGGCACGCAACAAAGATCTGCTCTTTGACTACATACATGGCTGAGTGGATGAATGAATTCAGCACAGACCAAGTGTGGGAGTGCGGTGGATGTACTTGCTTTTCTCCTGTGCTGCTCTGCCTTCATGTGATCCTGTGGTTCACAAGTTTAACAAAATATCCCATGTCTCTGTAAGCAAGATTAGGTCTTGTCAGCTTTGAAGTTATACCAACATCCCACTAAAAGAGGGTGTATGAAGCCAGTAGTTATGATAATGTTAAAAAGTACAAAGGGCTTCACTTACTCTGAACGAATCCTAGTTAATATAAATGGCTACTAGAGAATGGAAATAGTGTGTCACGTCCTAGCCAGTGGCAGAAAGCAGAGAAGTGAAATTTTAAAATTTGATTCCAAAATATGGCAGAAAAGAGAAAAAAATAAACCTAGATAAAATCAGGACAAATGGGAACAATAAAATAAGATGATTAGAACTCATTCCAAATATATCAATAGTCTCAGTTGATATAAGAGGAACAAACTCTGTAGTTTAAAATGCAGAGATATTAGTTTGAATAAAAGAAAACCAAAATTCACTATATTCTGTTTATAAGTGACACACATAAAATGACACAGAGAATATATAAGGACAGAGAAAGATTGCAAGTGAAAGGAGGAAAAAAGATATACCAGGTGGATGTTAACAATAAATGTATTTGAGGCCACTGCAGTCATATTTTATTCTGTTACCTGTAGCTGTAAGATTTCCAGCTCCTACACATCTTGAAGGAATAAGAACACTTAGTTAAATACTACAGTTTCAGGTGCATGATATTTCAGCTGAATATTCAGGCTTGTTTTAAATTCTGGGTTATTTTTTCCCTAGAAAATGCCAATTTCTAAGTTTATGTTCATAAAATAGAGTTACATTCCTATGGCGATATTCATTTCATTTTCTTATTATAATGCTATAGATAAAGAAGAAGACACGCTCAATATGAAACAGATTTCAGTAGGAAATTGCATCCTGTCTTGCTAATTGAGGGAATGACTGGCAATTTCCTTGATAAAACCCAGTTCAGATTGCCAACGTTGGGGTGAAGGGAGAATCTCCTCGGGAAATACGTAGTGTCCCCCTTAACCTTTTTCTTATCCTCCAGGACTTACAGAGAAACATGGTTGGTTTTTTACGTGGTAATACATTTCCACATAGGGCTGCAGTGATGAGTATGAGATGTCCAAAGAGACCTCCAATCCTTCCCATGCTTCATTGCCAACCTTGGATGATCGGGTCTGATTTCATTAATCCTGTAGGAGGTGGTTTATTTCCTTATGGTCCAACCAGTGGTTAAGTTATGCTGTCTCAAGTCATTCTTTGTTCTGAGTTATGCATCAGGCATGTCTCAAAAGAAAGTCATTTAATGTGGAAAAAGTGAGTTTGAAAAAAGTGGAGAGGCTCAAAATTCGTGCTTTAAAAATATCCAGGAGATCGAACAGTCACTCGGGTGATCCTGATATTGACTGGCCTCTTTGGCAGTCTTTGGACTGAGCATTTGTACTGGGAGAGAAAGCTTCTGTGATGACCCAGCTTCCCCTGGAGAACATGGCCATTAAACACCCTCTGTTCTTCTCTTGTAGGAGCGCTACATACTGTGAGTAAAATCCCGTAATAGTGGAAATCCTGCTCAGTGAATAAATGATCTTTCTATTCTTTTTGAAGTGGGGAAACGGGGGCATGTTTCTTTACAGTTTTTCTGGAGCTCTTAGTCCTTGTGCTGTATGAAATAAAACCAAAACACAGCTTGTGGTCCTGTCTTTGTTAGTTTGACAATGAGGGTGTTGTGAATCGGGAGATTTCAAGAGAGTTCTCTGTTGTAATATACATTTGGGGGTAGGGACTAATTTTTGAAAATTTGTCAATCTGGTGCTCGAAGAGGCATATCACAGGAAATGTTTTGTACCTTACAACTCTTTTTCCTGGCTATGATTTATTGGACCATGGTACTACAAATCATGCTTTCTGATTCCCTCTTCTCTTTCTGAAATAAGTGACTCATTCTGTAGGGCCAAGCTTGCTCCTTTTTCTTTTTATTTCTTTATTTTTGTATTATTATTTTCACTGAAAACCTTGTTTTCATCTATCCCAATCGTGTACATGTCATTTTTCCTGCTAATTCTCTCACTCTCTGGGAATGTTCATTTAAAGAATATTTCTATAAAAGTCATATCTCATCTAAGAAATGCAAGAAGTAAAAAATTTAAAATATTTGAGTCCTTAAGAAAATGCATAGATTTCAGTACATAAGCCATATTATTGCTGGGAAACATGGTATAAATTAAATTTTATCTTCTTTTGATTTTTTTCTCTTCCTGTAAAGAGTGTAATTTTCACTGGGCTTGGAGAATATGAATTTAACTTACAAGTCATGTTGTAAGCAACACTTATTTTTTGAAAGCCAAACTTCTAGAAAACTATAAGGAAAATAATCCTATTTTCTACAAC
The DNA here is from genome assembly GCF_028564815.1 of Eubalaena glacialis. Classification (NCBI taxonomy): domain Eukaryota; kingdom Metazoa; phylum Chordata; class Mammalia; order Artiodactyla; family Balaenidae; genus Eubalaena; species Eubalaena glacialis. Next base: position 13,569,571 of record NC_083731.1, on the reverse strand, counting down.
CCTGCAGGTAAACAACAAACATATTTAGAAACTAGGAGAGTTTTAAAGCGAATGACAGGGTAAATCAATAACTCCTACATGGAGGAGAGAAATGATTTTCTATTCAGGATATCAAACAAAACTAATGTGATATTCATGGCTGAATGAACAGCCTTCCCATTTGCACTTGCATGAGGGGAAAGTTGAGGATTGGCAGTTGCTCATATAAATCAAGTCGGGTAAGAACCATATGAATAAGTGTTTGACATTTTCAGTTGGAAAGGAGCAGCTTGTCTTCAGTTCTAAAAAGCCTTCCCCTTGTGACAATCATCTTTTTTTCCTCTTTGGATGAACCAGATTTTTAACATCAACTTCGCATAAGCAAATGCACTGTAGTCCAGAGGGCAGAACTTTCAGAGGCCGCAAGGTAGCCAAGATGACAGGGGAAAACATGACCATATTTGCCCATCAAAACCAAATCTGTTGCCCGTGCATTTGCCAGCACGGTTTACTTAAGCTCTTTCCACTCACTCGTGCTGTGTTTTACAATTCTCAGATCTAAAGAAACAGGGAGAAAATGGAGACACATAAATCGGATTTTCTACTTTACATCAACTTCACAGAGGAATCTAGTTACTGATCACATGTCTTACATGGCAATTACTTGTTAAGCAACTACTTATTCAACATTTATAGTTGACGGCCTACTAAGCATCCAACAAATTCCATGATTTGTATCCAAGAGAAGATATGTTGTTTCATAAGAACAAAACATCACTCAAAACATCTGAGTTCTACTCTTGTCTCTACCACTCATCATATGACCACTGCAAGTCACCTGACCTCCTGGCCTTTGTAAAAATGAGGAAATTTAAATAAATATTTTCTCATGCACCTTCCAGCTCAAGCATTATGTCCTCGATTAACTTAATTGAACTTGCCTTCGTACCTCTAGAGGAAGTAGGAGGAGATCAAAAGGCAAAAAGAGAACAAATAAACTGCAAAACAGTGGTCGTGACAACATGTGCTAGGATTTAAGGCAGTGCCCAGCTGAGTCATAAAAGTGATGACCTCGTCTCGGGAGACATGCATGACTCCAGGGCCTTTCAAAAAGATGAGTCAGATCTCTCTAGGGGCCGGGTATTAGAGCAGAGCTGGAGACAGCTATGTTTTGGCAATGCACCAAAAGTGGTGCAAGTCACCTTAGTTCCTTCAGTGAACTGGCTTCGGCTTAGAGGCCGAGGGCAAGGCCACCTCTTTGTGGAGAGCAAAGAGTTTCCAGCGGGGGTCTGTTACATTTAGCGTATATTTAATCTCTCAGAACTGATTCCAGTGCGTTCAGTTAGTTAGGTCTCTGGCTTGACCCACACTTGAGGTCATGGATACGCACCCCTGGAACTTTCTGCTTTGACTCCAGTATTGCTCTTGCAGCCCCCTGGCAGTTGGCCCGATGCAGAAGCAAACTTCCCTTGAAACTTGGCTTCTACTCCTTTGGCCGTGGTCCTGGTGCCTCACTTTTATCTTCAGCCTTTTCCGCTGCTGCAGAAAGACGAAGCCCAAGCAATGAGTTGGAGCAGCAATTTCTGGTTGAACTGGCTTTCCTTACAGCCATAAATTGTCAGCTCTAGAAAAAAGTAGGGAGTCAGTCCCCAGTATCACGACTAGACCCAAGCAATGCATTAGACTCATTGAAGAGGCAAGAAATTCCACTTGAAAATTATCCAGCCCCACTCCCACTTTAAAGAGAGAGTGGATTTTCTTGCCAAGATTGAGGGAAAGTAAGGGGACTAATCCAGGCACTTTTATATAATTATGTATCTAATCTTCTTAATAACGTTTAACATTATTTGATATCATTCCAATTTTGCATTGAGGAATTGAAGGTTTAAAAGGTTAAGTAAACTGTCTAAGGTCAAAAACTTAATATGTGGTAGAATTGGATTAAAACCCTTGACCTCAAAATTCTATTTTTTTTCACCAGGCTATCTCTTTTTGCAAGTACATAGAATAATAATTACCTTGGTTCCTCTCAAATTCTAAAGATCAAAAAAATGTTAGTAGGTGAAAGATATACCTAAGGAAGATAGAGTATAGTAACTATATAGAGGTAACTAGTTTAAAGTAGTCACTTCCAAAGCTTTGGATAACATGAAGAAAACTGGGTACTTCCTACATAAGAGTGGACTTCCATCTTTCTTGCATCACAAGAGTAACATGATTTGGGCTTCTATGTTGATCTCATAGGAAATCATGAGCCATCAACATTAATGTTTGATTCATGAATATGATCTTTTTATTAAAGATATAACATTTAAACACTTGCTCTGTAATTAAATGCCATTTTGAAATTTCCATTTTCAGGTCAAGATTTCCCCTGAAACTCCAGTCTAATTAATGGCATTATGTCATTTGATTTTTAAAATGATCTGAGGAACTCACCTATAAGAGTGTCATACTGATAGCCCTGCAAAGTCTAACTTCACTGATCAAAAGTAAAAAGCTAGTGAACATCGCTGAAGACTGGAAGGTTCTTACACCATTGCTTCTTGCCATGGTACTAATAGATGTTTTTAGTTTGATGTCAGTTGTTTGTCAAGGAATTATAATAATATTTTTCAAAAAGCCTTGCTTTGACTCCCATTACACTGTGAGACTATATTTTTCCCCAACCTCCCTACCATCTGTCTTGATCTGCATTGGAAAATCTCCCTGATATTCCATCCAGAAGGGCTAAGTGAAATCAATATGGCAACCACAGATTGCTGATGCATTCCAGTTTTTAAGTGGGATGTTGTTATGATTAACCGTGGCCCAGCTCCTTACCTCTCTATTATCCTAATGCTATCTCAGAACACTTCAGCCACTCATCACATTCAATTAATTCTATATGCTTTCTAAAAATGCAGCATAAGGCTAAAAGAAATGTGAAGAAAAAAAAGATCAATTATATTTAGCTATCAGTAGGATTGGAATGATACAGTTTTCCCTTTTTGTCTATTTTGGTAAAAGACCAATCAATATATAAGAATACCATGTGTTTTAAAATAGGGGCCATGAAAATCATTAACAAGATCTATTCTTTTATGTGCCATATGCTTAGCTAGAAATTAGAACACTTGAGCTTTTTTTTTAATATTACTACCCCAAATGGAAAAGAATCTTTTAAAAACTTTATAGCACCTAATTATATTAAGCAATCTGTCACTACTGATTTTTCATAATCCAGATACTAATGAATATGTGTATCTCTCTAATTATTAGAGGATAGCCCTTCATAGTGTGGCAGTTCTGAGTAATGACAAGGGCCCAATGGTGTTTGAAGTAGATTGAGATTCAGGGCCATGGAGACAGTATAATCAAAACATGGTGATGCTGGGGGTGTCACAAGAATCATTCACATATGGAAATCTCTTAGGAGCAGGGTAGATATTAGGAAGATACATTCAGGAAGCATTTAATTTTAAGTGTCAGAAATTTTAACTAATGTAAAAAACAAATTCGTTAGCTCATACAAGTGGGAAGGCTGGAGGTGAATCTCACTTCATACATGTAGGTCATTTTTCTTGATCTGTCTCTCAGCTTGTCTCTCTCACCCTTATGTTTACTTCATCCTCTGCTGTTGCAAACATGTGTTCTCCATATGGCATGAAAGATGGCCATGGGTATCCCCAGATTTCCAATTTCCTTGTTCAGCAAGATTTTCTGTAGCCCCGCTTGGATCTTGTATCCTCTCTTGGTCCAATAACTATGGACGGAGAAATAAAGATGCAATGCTTGCTTGGGTCAGGACTGTGCACCCCTGTGACCTGGAGGTGCGAGGTCTTATGAAAAGGGAAATAATTGGGGCAAAAGCTTCTAATACAGTTGGAAAAGAAGACCACAAGCCAAAAGCAAAAGTCCTCAATTAATACAGAGGAAAAGCTCTTGGTCCTGGTGAATTAATTAACCATGACTAATCCTATGCAGAATCGAGCAATATAGCTCATGCCGTTATATTTAGCTACTCAGAGCTGAGCTAGCTTGCAAAGGTCTCACATGCAATCCTTACATACTCTCCTTGTATGCCTTCTTTTCATAAATCTTTTGCCTGGTCTCATCCATTACAATGTACATTTTCAGGCTTCATTAAATGATTATGTCTTGCCTATTGCTCTGCCTGGCTTATAGTAGAACCTCAAAAATGTCTGCGAAATGAATTATCTTGCTTTTTTCTTCCCTTTGTAGAGAGACTGGTAGAGTCTGGCACTAGGTGCTGTGTAACAGTGTAAGTTCTTGCCGTTTTCAAATTGCCTTTATTTGAGTTGGCACTTGGTAGCCTCCCTCAAAATCCTTCTCTCTCCTACCCCCTGGCTCCCTTATTACCTTTTAGTTTAGGAAATAAATAGCCCATACATTGAACTACTTTTAGTTCACCGGATCTTTAGAATTACCTCTCACTGCCCACCTTCTCTTTCTGCCGTGTTAATCTCTCACTAAAATAGAAAATTAACAGTTGATGCCACAGTTACTTGGGGAGTTCCTGAGACTAGCATAAAATGAGTTACTGTCAGGTGTTTGTTTTTTCCCTAGTATCACTGCAAAAATGCTCTGTGATTAACACGAGTAAATTATTTCTTTATTTTGCCTTAAAATGGTGATTTTGATGGAATTCTATGCAACTGATGAAGTACCGTTGTTGAAGATGATAAGAAGTCAAGATTTTTCTTTTACATTTTAAGTGAAAAAAGCACAATATATATAATCTGTCTTGTTTTTTATATATATATAAATATGTAATTATAATTATACATATAGGCAAATATATGTATAAATGCATGTGTATATTAAGTTTCCAATACACCACTAGATTTAATTTGTTAATATTCTCACATTTAGTTTATAATTTTGGGTCAATATTATATGATCATTGTAGAATGAGCATGAAACTTCCCAGCTTTTTCTAAGCCTTGGAATAGTTTAAATAAGACCGGTATTCTTCATTGCCATTATTTTCTTTTACGGTATTCATTTGTAAAATAATCTGGGTTGGTACTTTAAATTAGGGATAGAAATTTAACTAAATTTTAATTTCATCTATGGTCATTTGTCCAATGAAGAACTTTAAATCTTTTTGAGTCAATTTTGGTAATTTATATTTTCATTAAAAATTGCTCCTCTCATGTATATTTTCAAAAGTAGTTGCATACGTTTGTACTTAGTACTCTCACGTAACTTTTAAAATCATCTTTGTGTCTGCAGAAATGCCCCTTTTCTAATGTTATTTTTATTTCCCGCTTTATCAGATTGGTCAAAACTTTGTGTATTTCACACTTATATTTACTAAGCTCTATTGTCTCTTAGTTTTTTAGTTAATTAATTTCTACTTTTATAAGTTTACCTCTATGCTCTCTTCAGCTTTATTTTGCTGCATTTTACTTATCATTTAATTCAGAATATCCCTAGGTATCATAATCCAGAGTTAATAACTAAATGGATTTATCAATTACCCTACTCCATTGGCATAAGAACAAATCAAACTTAAAATTCTTGGCTCTCAGTCTACTCTTCTATAATTAAATGGAAGAAGATATTATTTTGTGTAAAGGGTTCTTAATAACTGCAGAAATCTCCCACAAGTGTTTTGCCCATAATAACTAGAAGACAATAATCAGATGTTCCAAATTCCCTCAATTACATATTTAAATTACCCTGGTACCATTGAAGAGACTTGTACCAGTTACCAGGCGTTGCAAGGCAGGCAGTCAGTAAAAAAAAAATAACACAGTGATAGTTACTTGGCCCAACTAAAACTACCATCTTTTGAAATTGCTTCTATACATGCTGCCTAGTTCTGTATCAGCCCTGGGGAAAATCAGGGATTATAAGAGATGCAATATTCTACAGCTACAGCCTATACAGGAATGGCTCCATGACCCTGGGTGCAGTCCTAGACCTCCCCTTCCTCACTGGGAAGCCACATCCCATCTTCAACAAGCCCGTCTGTCTTTGACAGTGAAGTGAAGATAAAGGTACATGCCACATACCTCCTTCCTATAACTCTTTCATTATATCAACAGGAGTGTTATTGTTAATGAGATAATGCTTTCAAAATGCTTTGTATGCCTTTGACAAAAAAAAAGAAAAAAAGAAGAAGAAGAAGAAGAAGAAGCTATTTTTAAAAGAAGAATTGCTCTACTGGCCTTGAACTCAGATCTGAGTCTGACCCGTGTGCCTTCTGTTGAGAGAAAGCGATTAACCATGAAGACATTCAAGAGAGACTGGAAACTTTGCCCAACAGGCAGGAGATCAGCCATGACATAGCCTACTGTGAAATATCATTAGCTTCCTTTAAAATTCTGTCAACCTAAGTTGAAATGTAGGTGAAGGTTTTAAAATATAAAAAAGAAACATGTCAATAGCATTTTAGTTCCAAAGTGAAAAGAGCTTACTTTTTTGTTTACAAAAAATTACAGGTTCATTGAAACATCTTTTCAAACAATATAGAAAAATGTAAAATTAAAATTGCCTATTGTCTACCACCTGGAGAGAATCTGGCCCATAACTTTTTCAGATATCTATCTATGTATATTTGTATTAAGGGAATCATACAACTGTTTTTTTTTCCCCCTCATAATATGTTGTGAATATTATCTCAGATTTATAAATAATATTTAAAATAAAATGTATGTGGATATACCTACTGTCGTGGGTTGAATGATGCCCCTCCCCACAAGATATACCCATTGGAACCTATGACTATGACTTTATTTGGAAATAAGGTCTTTGCAGATGTAATTAAGTTAAAGATGTTGAGATGAGGTCATCCTAGCCTATCTGGGTGGGCCATAAATCCAATTTTGTCATTATACCAGGAAGGCAGAGGGAAATGAAAAAGACACAGAGAGAGGGCTGGATGAGATAGAGGTGGAGATTGGAGTGATATAGCCCAGGAAAGCTGACAAGGAACCCCTGGAAGCTGAAGAGGAAAGGGACAGAACCTGCCCCAGGGTCCCTAGAAGGAGCACAGACCCAGCACCATCTTGATTTGGGGCTCTGACCACCAGAGCTGTGAGAGAATAAATTTCTGTTGTTTTAAGCCAACAAGTTTGTGGTAATTTGTTATATCAGCCCTAAAAAATGAATATACCTGTGTACACATGGAAATTGATACATTTGGATACATGTTTAAGTGGAGCCTGGATTTCCAATAGTTCAAAAAGAGTAAGTATATAACTAATCATAGCTAATGCAATGATTTCTCTTGAATATGGTATTTAAAAAAAAGGAAAGCTGATTTCCAGGACAGAGATATATATTATATAATTGTATATTGTGTGTGTATATATATATATAGAGAGAGTATACTGTAAGTCCCCTCTTAAAAAAATGTGATGTATATACATAATACATATAATACGTACATATACTGCATATATACACACATAATCTAAGATATATATATTGAATTATATATAATTATTTAGATTATAATCATTTGCATAACTTGCAAATAGAATTTTTTTTTTGACTGCGCCGAGTGGCTTGTGGGATCTTAGTTCCCCGACCAGGGAGTGAAACCAGGCCCCGACAGTGGAAGCGCTGAGTCCTAACCACTGGACGGCCAGGGAATTCATGCAAATAGAAAAATTTTAAAGCAAAGAATTTAAAAGCAAAGACTCATTAACTGACCACCACATTTAAGAACAGGATTATTACTAATACAGATGAAGCTCCTTATGTGGTCTTCTTGCTCCCTCATGCCCCTGAATAGCCTACAGATGTAACTACTCTGACTTTAAAAAAATCACTTCTTGTTTTTTAAAGTTTTAAAGCCAGGTTTCCCTAAATACTATATTGCTTTTCTTTTGAGTTTATGTAATGGTATCACAGTCAGTGTAGTCATTTCAGAGAGGCTTTCATCACTCAATGAACATTTCTGCAATTGATCCATGTGCTACATTCATTGTTTGTGCATCTGTTTTTCTACTGATGGATACTGGAGCTGTTTGCAGCATTTGCTAGTATTTGCTATTAAGTAACATGCCTGTGCATGTACCATTGTGTACTGGACTTGCACATTCTCAGGATGTGCACAAGTTTAGGTGAAGAAAATGATGCCAAATTGTTTTTCCGATGTGTTGACACCAATTAACACTCCTGCCAGTGGTGTAGGAATGTTTTCTGTTGCTCCACGTACTTTCCAAAACTTGGTAGTGTAACTCTTTTATTTTGCCAATCTAGTAAATGCAAAGTGGGATCTTATGATCTTGTTTTGCATTTTTTTGATGATAATTGGTTGAGCATATTAAAATAAGTTTTTAGACCATTTGTGTTTCCCACTGTGTGAAATATTTATTCATGTCTTTTGCTCATTTTTCTACTGAATCATGTCTTTTCATATTGATATTTAAGATTTCTATACGTATTCTAGATATCTTATCAGTTACATATGCTGTAAATATCTTCTCCCAGTTTGTGCCTTGTCTTTCACCATCTTTATAATATCTCTTGATGATGAAAGCTTAATGTAATGGAATTCAATGCATCTATTAATTTTTAAATTTTTGTTTGTGTCCTTTTAAAACTGTTTCTAACCTCCAGGAATATAAAGATGTTTTCTTATGTTTTCTTCAAAAAGCTGCAAAATTTTGCCTTTTATAGTTAAAACATTTGGCATTGATTTTTGTGAATGGTGTGAGAGGTAGTGTTCAAATTTGATTTCTTTCTCATGTCACTCACCAGTTGTCCCAGGGCACATTCTTGAAGAAGCATTTGTTTTCCGAGAGATTTGTGTTGCCATCTCTGTCATAAATCTGTTGTGTCTATTCAGTTTTATTGGTTTTTTTTCCCTAATCTATCCCTGTAATTATCCTACAGTGTTTTAATTGCTGGAGCCTTAAATTGATCTTGTAGGGCAAGTCTTCACAACCTATTTATCTTTTTCAATAGCCTTTGCCATTTTGCTTTTTAATATACATGTTACAATCACCTGGGCAAATTTCTTAAAAACAAACAAACAGAAAACAACCCTGATGGGATTTGGCTCTTTAGATAAATTTGGAGAGGAATGTACCTTTTATGATAGTAAGCCTTCCTTCCTCTGAACATGCTAAATCTCTTTATTTAGTTATGACTTCTTTAATGTCTTTCAGTAAAGCTGTAAAATTTTGTCCATAATGGTCTTATAAATCTTTTGTTAGATTTTTTAGATACTTTATATTTCTGTTGCTATTTTAAATGATATCTTTAAAAAAAATCTACATTTTTTTAATTGTTATTGATGGTATAGCGATTGTGTATTCATCTTATTTCTAGCCAGATTGCTAAACTCTCTTATTAATTTAATAATTAATTTGGATTTTCTGTGTATATAATTATATCATCTGTGAAAAATGACATTTTTGTTTTTTCCATTCTAGTTCTTATATTTTAAACTTTAGTTTTCCTGTGTTAATATGCAAGCAAGGACCCATAATACAACTTGCATAGAAGCAGATAGTGGACATACTTGTCTTGCTCTTGATTTTAAAGTGATTGCTTCTAACATTTTACTGTAAAGGATGTTTTGGATCTAGGTTGTTGGAACTACTCTTTATTGGGTTCAAGAAGTTCTTTTTTATTTCCAGCTTACTCATGATATTTATTAGGAGTAAAGCAATTTTATCATGAATTTTTCTTCATGTACTGAGAGGATATATGACTTTTTTTCCTCCTTTTACCTATTAATGTGGTGAATTGTCTGCAGAGACTTCTACTGTCAAACCCCTTTGTAATTTTGGGAATTTTTACATGATAAATGGTATTAAATACTGTCAATTCTTTTCTTCACCTGAGATAATATAATTTTTCTCTTTCTTTAGTGAATATTGTGAATTATATTGATTCATTTTCATATGCTAAACAAATCTTCCATCCCCTGACAAACCATATGTGTCCATGATGTATTATCTTTTTTTATATATATTATAGAGTCACTATCACTTATATTTGGAATCTAAAACGAAAACAAAGCAAAAAACAATGACAGCAGCAAAAAACCAAGCTCATAGAAAGAGAGATCAGATTTGTGGTTACCAGAGAGAGGCAAAGGATGGGGGCAGGGGAGTTGGGGAATTGGAGGAAGGTGGTCAAAAGGCACAGACTTCCAATTATAAGATAAATAAGTACTAGGGATGTAATGTATGACACAATGATTATAGTTAACACTGCTGTATGATATATAGGAAAGCTGTTAAGATAGTAAACGCTAAGATTTCTCATCACAAGGAAGAAAAATTTTGTTTCTTTTTCTTGTTTTTTTCTTTTTTATTACATCTATATGAGTTGCTGGTTGCTAAATAAACTTATCGTGGTAATCATTTCACAATATGTGTAAGTTAAACTGTTATGCTATACACCTTAAACTTATACAGTAATGTATATCAGTTATATCTCAATTAAACTGGAAAAAATAAGGTGTGTGTATATATGAGATTAAAGTAACATTGCTTGAATTGAAATATGTAGATATTTAAATATATACCATCAAATCAGAGTAGAAGAGTTACGTATAAATGTTCTAAATATTGAGAGTTGTTAGGACACAAATTCTAAACCTTTTACCTTGCGTTTACTTAGCAATAGGTGATGTTTACAGTTGTGTTGATCTCTCTCGCAAGCTGGTTCTGTATAGACTCCAACTGGAACCTCATTCTCTCTCTTCAGGTTGTTCTTGTCTCCCTGTGAATAAAATTAACAAAGAATTATTCATTGGCTCAACGGCCTTCTTCAAGACTGCTTCTTTTTGGGAGAATAAGATATTTTTATTTGAAGTCCAACCTGTTCTTTAACCACTCAAGTCACTGATTGTAAATAATTAGCACTTACTAAATTTATCTTGTGTGAACTGAACATTTTACAAGGCTTGGCAAAGCTGAGAGGTTTTGCATCTTTCCTATGTTCCCTCATTCCTTCCACTGTTCTTTCTTCTCTTTTACTTATCCCCTCCACCTCTTTCTTTTCCATTAGACTGCCTTCTCTCCATTTCAGTCCTTTAAGTTTTAGAAAAAATACAATAAACTTAAAAAACAACAACAACACACAAAAAAACGAGATACAGGAATAGATGTTCTGTCCTAATACGGCCCTTGTCCAAGTGGTGATTTAGTTCCTTTCGAGAGAAATGATTTGCAAATGTGAGATGATGTAGCACATTGCCCATTTAGATTCTTTGGAAGTAAAGTGTAAGTGAGGAAACAGGGTGTGGGTAAACAGCATTGGGGGGGGGGGGGAAGTGGCTTACTAAAAAGTTTTCCAAGCCAGTTAATTTTACCAAGGTTATTTTAAAATTTGACATAAGTATATACCTAAAATGAAGTAACATGACCTAAAGGTTAAGAGACCCAGACTGGCAGGGTTCAAACTCTGGCTCCACCTTTAGGAGCTGCATGGCTTGGACAAGATTTTTAACCTCCTTTTGCATCATTTTTCTCCTCTGTAAATTGGAGGTAATAGTGGTAACTTGATTAAATGAGGTAATATTTGTAAAGTGCTTAGAATAATGTTGGACATATAGCAAGCACTATATAGTTTCCTCAGTAGATAAAATAAAAAATAAATAAATGGGAAAAAATTGGACAAGAGGGTTACAAGCGTTATTGCATCGATATGCTTTTTTGAAGACAATTATTCTTGGATAACCTTGAAGTTAGAAAATAATCTGATTTCCAAAGGAAAATGTGGTGTGCAGGAAAACAGTAGAAATGAAAGAAATTACAATGAGCAGCAGTTATACCTACAGAATCGCAACCATTTGTACTTTAATTAAAAATAGTTCATAGTGTAAGAACAATGTTCACTCACATCCACTTCTTTAGATTCTAGGGACTTCCTCACGTGGTTTTGCTCCATCCTTAAATATTTTAAAGCCTTTTCTATTGAGTACATGAACAACACTAATTTTAGCCCCAATTGTTACATTTTGAAAGAAGCTAAAAAAAGTGTTAAGCCTGACTGTTTTCAAAGAAGGCTTCTATAACAAGAAACTAGGACTGTGGTTTGAAAGTGATTGGTCTTATTAACTGGAGAGAGAAGTATGGCCTGATGGAAAAGGAACAAGTGATGATTATATCTTACACTTTCATCTTAGGCTTCCCAAGGTACCTGAAACCAAGTCTCATTATCATTTCTTTAAATAGGTGAAGCAAGTGAGATAGCCAGTTAAGTGTGCTTCCCAAGGTCACACTCCAACTTGCTAACATAGCGATAAAAATCCAATATACTTGATTAGTGTCCGCTGCCTACTCATCCTCTCGGCATCGATTTTGTGCACCATGAGGAGAGGAGATGGGCAGGATGATCTTCTCCGTCTTTCCAACCCTGCCATCTTGCTCAGTGGCTCCCCTCTTATTAATCATTGATTGCATCTCTGCAAGCTTTCCTTCACACCATTTCTGTTCAGGCAGGATTCTTGCTAGTTAAGAAGTCAGAGGGACACGTGTGTGCCCTGCCTGTTCTCTTGTGCCACTTTCACTCTTTCTCATCCTTTCAGCTCCGGAGGAAGGTTGTAAGTCCTCACAAGTGTTTTGGTTTTCGTAGGTCTTTGTTTTATGGATCACTTCCGCCTGGAATGCCTGTCATGTTTGTGGTTGATCTCAGAAAGCTTTGGGGATTTCATTAATTGTGAGTGACTTTTGTCTTTTTAATTCTTTCGAGTTTTAACTCATTGGCCATGTCTTTAAACCTAGTTGTAGAGAAGGACATAGGAATAGCCAGTGTAGGGTCGTCCAATAGGGTGGCCACTAGCCATAAGAGCCTATTGAAATTGAAGCCGGAACTCAAACTAAACAAAATTAAAAGTTCAGTCCCTGAGTTGCACTAGCCTTACTTCAGCACTACATATTATCTCTCGCAGCTTCAGCCTCAGCCTACGCATCTCTAGAGTGGAGAGATTGGATTAGATGACGGTAAGATCCCTCTGGCACTAGCGTTCTGTGATTTTTCCAGGGACTTTTCTTGGGTTTGGCAGTACTGCCTTGGATTCTGTGAGCAGAGGCTCTCCCTCCCAATCTCTGTCTCTCTCTCTCTCTCTCCATTTTGCAAAATGCACCTCTCTTACATTCACCTTGTATGTTGGAACCAAGTGCTTGACAAAGAATATGGTAATGTATTCAACAAAAGCTTTGTGTACTAAATATAGCCTCAGAGTTTTAAAGAGCTTTTTTTTTCTTTTATGAGTGTTGGCAGCTGTTCTACTATGAAACAGGTCTCAGAAAGAGATGAGGACACATTCTATTTTGAGATAAAAGCTTCATCTGAGATGTAGGAATGACACTGTAATAAATGCTATTACAGTTAATGAAATCAGGGTAGCAGCTGATTTTTATTTGATTGTACAAGGCAAATTCTTCCAAATTTCCATGTATACATTCTGAGCATACACTGGCAGTAGAGCCTGTTGTCAATCAATCAGAACCACAAGTTGGTCCCTGTTCCATTCTTCGTCACCCTGAGGTAGTAAAGAAAAAAAGCAAGAAAAATAGAGGGTTAAAATAGTAGAGACTAGAATTTCCCTTTTTTTCCTCAGTACTTCCAATGAAAGGGCAACATTTAATTATCCAGTGAGAAACATTTATGAACCTCAGTTTATAAACTAAAGCAAATGATTAAAAAAATCATATAAGGCAAAATTTCTGTTTACATCCCTTGGAAAAGTAACTGTGACAATAAGGTGTTAATCATCATAAAAGTGGGAATTTTAAAACCTTGAATGCGGCCAATTTCCTATGTGCTGATTATATGTGCTAATTGTCTTTTGCTTGTTATTTCAACCCCTTAACTAGGAAGATTCTTAGCATATGTCTATTTTCCCCCCTCCTTCCCTCAGGCAGAAGTTCCCTTGGGAGGGAGATGCCTGAGAAAATCATTAAGTAGAAGTTTTATGAGCCTAGGTGGGATAACATTTGGAGATGACTGATTACATGCTTGCAGCTCACTGTTTGAGGGACTTGGAGACTCTCGAGCATCTTTAGAGGGAATCCTTTCACTTGCAACCCAGCAAAAGAACTGCAGTTTTCTCTAAGGATAAACTTCCTTTGGGGTGTCACAGAGAAATATTTCTGAGTAACCTTGCATCAGCTTCAGTCTGTTTATTTTCTGATGAAAACAATCCCCCCTTTGTCACCAAAATATAGTTTATAGCTATAAGACCATCCCCAGCTAGGATGTTTGCCCTTCAACAAGATTATTTGAGACTTCTGGTTCATACAAGAAATTACATAGCACTAACTTTGTCCTGTCAGAACCCTACTAATCTGAAAGGACTAACATTCTTAACAAATTCACTCCGGGGATAGCTTGCTTTAAAAAAAAAATTATTGTTATGAATAACATACATTTATTCATGTATTTATTTTTATTTAGTGTCGTAAGAACACTTAACATGAGATCTACCCTCTTAGCAAATTAAATGTACAACACAATGTTGTTAACCTAGGCAAAATGTCGCACAACGGATCTCTTGCTTTTGAATTGAGCCAATCTCTGAGTGGAGTGTCTCAAGTATTTGTAACTTTAGTGTATTTTTGTGCAGAGTATAATTATTACCCTACATTTCTTCAGCAATCTATCCATCAAACTCTTTGAGCTACTTTCCTATGTTGTAGTTAATAAATAACCATTAATTATAGAACTTGCAGTGAGGCCATCAGGCCTGGAATCCTCAGACCCACATCAAAATCCTCTCCATGGCCTTTTTGTTTCACATCTACTGCAGGACAATGGTAGTTATATAGCAAGTATTTTAACAAATATTTTCAATAACTTATTCAACAAACATTTACCAAATACCTCCTATATGTGACGCACTGTGATTAACACACATGCGTATATGCACACACTAACACACATGCACCCCACGGTAAGGTTTAAGAAAATGAAGGTCAGATGTGTCTCAGTCTGTGTGTGATATTGAGAAATTATGACTTTTGGGGGAAATGTGGGAGGGAATACAAAAACATTAAAAATGTTGCCTGTTTGTTTAACCTGTTACACATCTTGTACATTGCTTCCGTGTTTGTCTGAGAACCTCTTGAATTGCAACCCTGAAATAAAGCTGGGTGTATGCCCGTGGTGGCAGATAGGATTTCGACAAAATTTCTGCTTGTGGGAGGTCCGGGTGGTATTTGGTGATAAATAGTGCCTAAAGCCATGTGAAATGGATCAGGATGAAGAAATTAGTCTGGGAATTGAGGAACGCAAGCTGAGGCATGAAACCAGCCAGTTTCATATATTGCCCAAATCTCAATCAGCCTAGAAATTAATTATTAAGTGGTCAAAAAATTGGACATGCCCTGAATTAAAAGTGAAAAATAAAAAGCATCAACACAACTTTATCGAATGAGATACCCATCACCCTGGCCTGATTAAGGAATGCCTTGAGTCCTTGGAAGGAGCTAATAATGAAAATCAGGTAAATTCCTTGTTCTTCTGCCCCCATTGGAAGCCATAGTATTTTTGCTTTCTTGTTTTAGCTGAGAAGAACGAGGCCAGGGACTGGAAAGGGAAACATCCTGGAGGTCATCCTATACCTTGTTTTCTTTTTTCGCTTCTCATTCAGGCAGGCACAGTAGAGCCTTAGAGACTCACAGTCTTTCTGAGGGCCTGGGAAGAAGAATGCTTTCATTATTTTTCCAATCACTAGCGGCAGCTTTCTCCTCTCTTTGTTTACCTCGCTTATGCTTGGAAGGTAGGTCACACTGGCTCAGCATACAGACACCACTCTTAACTGCCTTTGAGGCAATAGATTAAGGGGAACGGGGAATGAACACTGTCTATGAAAGAGAGAGATGCTTAGCGTCACTCCCTCAGCTAGTTGACCATGTAGCAAAGTAATTGCCAACAGTGATTCGGGGCCTGCCTTCTGCAAGCAGAACATTTGAGTACATATGCAAGACTTTCTTAGCAAATGATCCCGAATTCCGACTATGTCAGTTTTGCATTCTTATCTAGCTTTTCCTTCATTTCTCCTCAGACACAGTTGTTCAAGGGGCTAGAATTTTAACAGAAATACTCAAACTCCATTTGAGTTAACATAAATACTCAAACTCTATTCTGACTGAAGCATGTTTAAACTCAGAATAAAATGGATTCTTTCCTGCTACATAAGCCACAGTACAGGTGGGGGAAAAAAGATTTTTAATACGACTTTTTTGGATTCCCATAAACATGCCCTTCATAAAAAGCAACATCCACACTCTTCAGTGAATGTACAAGCAATGCCATGGATCCTATGAGCCATTTATATAAAATCTAAAATGCCAGCAATCACATTATTTAGTCTCTAATATCTGCTTGCTTATACCCACTTTATTCACAGCACAGGAAAATTCTAGACCAATGCTTCAGAAACTCTAGTGAGCAAACACATCACCTGCAGAGCTTGTAAACACAGATTCCTGGGCTCTGCTCCAGAAATGTAGTAGGTCGGCCATGGGAGGGGCCTGAGAATTTTCAGCTCGAACAATTTCTGAGGTGATGTTGATACTGCTGGCCCATGAGCCCCCTGGGGGAGCACTGCTCCTGGCCAAAGGGCCCACACTGAGAACCCCTTACTGTTAGGTACCTAAGACAACACACACAAACACACACACAATCTGCTTTTATTTAAGGCAGGGGATTTGGTAGGTTCATTTCAGGATAGAGTGGTAACACATCTTCTTTACATTTCAACTACCTTCAAGGAAATAGCAGAAAGAGTTAGAAGGCCATTAGGAGAGACCGTTGAGCACATCCCTGACTTTAAAACCCCAAACAGAGGAGAAGCCATGAATGCAGACATCCATTCTGTGTTTCCTAGGAACACAGCATTACTGACACATTGCTTTAGAAGGGCCATTTAAAACCTCTAGTCAATTGGTAATTATTAATATTTATTACCACTCTGATGCAACCCCCAGCATATATTTACTTTCTAAAGGTTTGTAATAAAAGCACTTATACTGATAAACAATTAGTCATTTGGGAGACTTTTTCCCTGTTTAATTTGTTTCTCACCCCTATATACCCCCATGTAGATTAGATAGATAGATAGTTTTGAATGAATATATATATATAGAATATATGTATTTTATATATAGTTTTAAATGTATATAATATGTATTATATATATGTATGTGTATATATATGTGTGTATATGTATATATATTCTAGTTTTGCTAGCTGAGTTATGAGGAAGAAATAAATTACTATCCCTATTCTACCCCTTTCTTATTTGGAGCTACACAATTATATCATTAAGTTAATTATACCAGTGATTAAAAAGGATCAAGTTATTTGGGAACAGTTATTCAGAATGAATTGCTTCTTAATGCATGTACACATGGATTGGTTTGATGGAAGAACAGGAAGGCTGTAGGTCAGTGCAATATTTCTGGTTACATTTTGCTGTCAGAGGCTTTCATTTCTGCCCTTGAAAGGCTCAGAAGTCCTGGATAAACCGCATTATACCAGTCCTTATCTTTCTTATGGGTATTAGGGACAGATATTCTCATTAACTCTCAGCTTGTGAATTATGGGCCAGCCATTTACTGTACAGAATAATAAATTATCCAGAACTATGTGTGTGCACAGCTATTGGCTCTAAATATTGGCTTCCTTGCCCAATGCAGTTCAGTTATTTATAGACACCAGACTGGAGCTCCCGTGGATGAACTGAATTGAAAATGGATGCTGGTCGGGATTTTTACCATTTAGCACTTCTCCAATAATTTCTCTTGAGTGTAACTTTAATGCAGACATGTTCTCATTTTTTAAATGACCAGAAACTTAGGCAAATATAAGTGAGACCTAACACTTTCATGTTTTACGTACATGCCTGCCTTAAAGAACCAAGTGATTCTTAATTGAATATTATATATCATATGAATAGTGGTTTTGTAAGGCAAAAATTTGCTTGCCGCAATATATAGAAAACCGTGATGCAAAACAAAGCATACTTGAGTTTCTTGGTGGGGATGAAATAGAAGGAGATGTTGAGGAAAAAAATAGTAGATTTTATGGCACTGTGAGTACTCAATAGATTGGTATTAAATTATGGATTGATTAATTATTGGGTAGTAATTGTCAGAAGTCGATAGAAAAGTTTGAAACAGTACTCACTTTTATCAAGCTTGAATCGGGATCTGAGGTCTGTGGTCATCCTTTAGGGGACTTTTGGGGTGTTTAGGGCACCATATCAAAAGTAGTCTTGATGAGGTTACACATGTTTCAACAGTTATTGTCTCTGAAAGGAGGGTAGTGCTGTAGTAGGTTATTAATCCATTGGCAGAATGACTCTTGCTGGATCAGCAAATTTGATGATATATCGAAAGCAAGTCATCTTTTGAAATAATTCAGGAAATCTCAATAAGCATTCTAATGATGTAATGGCTCAACTATTCATAGAACTATAACATAAGCAGATCACAAATGGCTGAGGGGTTACAAGAGGAGAAACCTAATCATTCCAGCCCCCAGTTGAGAGAGCATATGTACATTTCAGGAAGGTTGCAGTAAACAAATGTTCATTGTTTCCTCTATCAAGGTGCCAAGCCTTCCAAGATTTTGGCAGCTATGTCCTGTTACACAGCAGGCGTTCCATTCGCTCCCAGGCAGTTGGAGAAGATCTTGGCATGCCTGCTTTTGATACTCATAATCACATCCTGACGGAAAAAATCCTCAACTGATCAGGCAGCAACTTGAAGCAAGGCTACCAGGAGCTACTAAATATGTATAGTGTTTTGCAAGGAGACCGTCTTCCCCTAGCTTCTAGTTCTAACAAGCACGAGCAATGGATAGTGACACTGAAATACTAGCTATGAAATATTACAAATCTATATGGTATAATCGTGACCGAGTTTACACTTCTTATTCTTTCTTTGTTGTTTTTGTGTTCTGCTTTCGTATTTGGCGAAGTCTGTTTTTTTTTTTTTTTTATTCCACGGTGTTCCAGCTTTGCTAAGGGATAACGAGGGAAGGTATTTGGGTTCATGCATAGGCCAGCGTTTATATGGACAATAGCACACATCTGGCGGCCAAGATGTTGGCGCGGCCTATACTGACTAAGGTGGGCGAGACCCAAGGGGGACGTGAAACTCAACAAGGCCGTCAGAATTGGTGCTACTGAGACTACCAGTTGCTGGTTCCCTGCCAATC
The DNA here is from genome assembly GCF_028564815.1 of Eubalaena glacialis. NCBI lineage: Eukaryota > Metazoa > Chordata > Mammalia > Artiodactyla > Balaenidae > Eubalaena > Eubalaena glacialis. Next base: position 13,550,443 of record NC_083731.1, on the reverse strand, counting down.
CCCAATTTACCTTCCAGAGGTAAAGGGTTTACCTTATTTTAATAGAGTTTGTGATATGCCTAATTTCAGTGCATACCAGGAACATGGATGGTAGATTGCAGCACGATTCTATACTCTTAAGTGCATCCAGTTAAAGAAAAACAAAAAGAGCAGTGTTATGTTGGACAGAGCAAGAAAATGGACGCCAGAGCAAAAAGCCATCTGGTTGTTGGGCCATGGTCATCAAATACTCATCAAATACTCAGAATATTGTAATATAAATATGTTTATAATAAACATTATATAGGGAGAAATATTAGAGTTAAATATTTCTTGTCCTAAGAGCACAGGTATGAGGAAATAAAACAATATTTATTAAGCATCTTCACTGAGTCAGGCATAGCATCAGGAGCACCAAGTTATACAGGTCAAGTTATGTAGGTATATCAGTGTTTATAAGTGGGTGGAGAATGAACATTCAATAAGAAGAGCATCCCTTCCAAGTTATTGTAATGTTGGCTAAAGCATGGTCCTTCCCCCTCATGTAGACTATAGTCTTGAATGTCATCTTTGGAATTTGTCCTATAGGAATGGAAGAAGTTTGGAATTTGTTCTATGAGAATTCCTCATAGATTCCTCCTATTGGAATTTGTTCTCTGGGAATGGGATGTTATTGGAACTTTCTGAGGTAGCCAACAACTACATCAGAGCTGCATGTTGGAAAGATCGTTATGACTACAGTGTTAAAAATGCATCTGAGTTTGGAGGTCATTTGGGGGGAAAACAGTGGATTGAGGGTTTGGACATTTTGAGTATGGAGGAGCTAACAGAACATCCATGTGTGGATGGATGTGATAGTTGTTGAAAATACAGGATGCAAAAAGAGAGTAGATGAAAATACAAAGTTGTGGAGTGGGCCACACACCGTGCAAGAGTAAACATGGGGTCAGATCAGTGAACGCAGGTGAGATAACTCATGGCTCTGTGACTTTTGGACTTGCCCCAAGATCAAGCAGGTATATTTGCTTTATTAAAACTTCTGATCTAACTTACACTGCTTTTTGCAGGGGAATTTGAATCCTTCTTGTCTGGCTCGCCAAGATTGTGATTCAAGTTGAGGGCCTGGAAAGAAGCCAAGATGAATCATAAAGTGCAGACCTCAGCGACCTTTTGTTCAATCCCAGAGTGGAAATGCAGTTATTGGAATGTATTGCTGAATAACAAGATTAATTTAAAAAGTCTGCACTTGATTCTATCAGTGTGAGTACAACAGGACACTAGGGCAGGGAACTAGGACCAGGAGATCAAAAAGCAGAGCAGGTAGAAGGCAAGCATCGGGGAGATTGGTCTCAGCGGCAGGCATGGAACTCAATCCCTAAGGCAGGACTCAGATCTGGAACTGTGAAAGTTAGAACTGGGGAGAATGGAATACCGAAAGAAAACATAAATAGGCATCAAGAACTAAGAAGCTGGCAAGAGAAGGTGGATAGTTGGGATTAAGGATCCCTGCAGAGAGACTGACAGCATCCATAGAAAGCAAGAGGATAGACCTTTGATACTATGCCAAGTATTTGCTTCAGCTCAAGTTAGGAGTGATTGTCCTGCATCAGTAAGAACCAGCAGCCTTCAGTGGACAGCCCAAGTCTTATAGAAAGAGATAAATAGGATGTAAAGAGCTGGACAAGGCAGTTCTTGACACATTCATTCCAGAGAAGAACTCTATTTCCTGGAGAAAGGGAGAAATAATCTTCCTTAATTCCTTCCCTCTCTCTTTCCTTAGTCTAGAGCTCCTTAAACTTTGTGTTGAAGGCACTTTCAGAATTGAGTGAATGCTACAGACTCACTCAGCAGAGACTTGCTAGGACTCACGGACCCTCAAATGTTTCCTATAATTATAGGATTCATAGACTCCTCTCGGCCCTCTGCTAAGAATGCTAGTCTAGGATGAGAATAAGTCAGCTCCCCTGCAGCACATCCTGGCTTCTGGAGCAAAGTTAAAGGCTCTGCCTACCCCTTATATGTGGGGGGCAGGCAGAAGACAGAGTGGAGCTGAGCTATGTCCTTGCCTCTTGGTTATTCCTCGTTGCATACGTAAGTATGAATGAGCTGATCCTGGTGGAGAGAGAGTCTTCCTAGGAGTAGGGGGAAGGAAGAGATATTAATCATAGCACAATAAAACAGTAGCAGTGGCAACAGCTACCACCAAGCATTGCAGGCCTATTAAGTAGCAGCCACTATATGGTACACTTTACCTTGCCACGTATACATTATTACACCTAATTGACTGATGAGGAAACTGAGGCTAGAAGGAGTTCATTTTGACTTATCCAGAGGCAGATAACTATGTCTTTCTGACTCTGAGGAATTCTTCCTTCCATATCTCCGATTCCTCCATCTTGCTTGTGGAGACCCTCCCTTCTGCCCTTTACAGAGCAAAAATTAATCTTAACATGTTGGAGTTTTCCTATTCGATGTCAGCTGCCAGGCTAAATTAGGGCCTCCACTAGCACGTAAATGCCTCTGTGAAAATTAGTAAAAGGCCCTCCTTCTTCCGAGTGGAGGCAGCCCAATGCCAGGGCACACGGCTGAGCAAGCAGAGCATGGGCTGAATTTCAGTCCGCGTACCCCTTGGCTAGATGCCCTTGTGCAGTGAACAACCTGCCCAACTCTACACAGCAGCCTGGAGCCAAGTTTTTTTAAAATGCTATCAGAGGTGAAGAGCCAAGGACAAAGCTTTGTTCTCTGGAAAAGCTGTAGTGTATTCATGACAGTTGCTCAGTGATCTTGATATTCAGTAGCTGTATCTTCTTAAATAAATTGCTCTGGAAGTTTACTCTTTTGAAAAAGCATGTACTATAAAAATGGAAAGATAAAACTCTCAACAGGAAACCAGGGCAGATCATAACTGCTGCAGTTCAGCAAATGAAAATATATCAATAATGAGATGAAGCCCAATTCAAAACAACTTATGTTGTCTTTGGGCCTCAGAGATAATCTCTTTCACATTATTATGGAAAACGTGAACCCTTTTTGCACTTCTTGTGAATCCAAATCTTGTTTGCAGGAGATGACCCTGTTTAGCTAAAATTGCTTCCACTTAGCTGTTACAGTGGAATGACAAATACATTATTGCTGGTGTTTATTGGCATTATTGTTAGTTAGTTGTCACACCTTGAAGGAAGAATCACGGAGTAAAACCCTGAAAAAGTAACCTTATTTTCATAAATACATTCCCAAATAATTATCTCATGTCCTATAGCCACTTAGCCTGAATATAACTTTTTCCTGTGAAACAGGAATGGTTGTGGGTAACTTAGAAATCTGTTAGGAAAATGCATAGAAATGTTTTGTGAAATATTAGCGTCCATATTGATTACGAAATTTCAAGCTTGTCTCAGCTACTCTTTCTTTTTTTCCCAGAGGCTTATGCTTTTCTTCAGAGAATATAATCAATTAACCCATCTAGCTCTGATGGTGCCCCCAGTTTCCACGGGTTATATATGTTAATGGTCAAGCAAAGAAGGCCATTGAATTATTTAGGAAACTGAAGACAGTAAAATTATCCCAGAGTTAAGGATTGTCAGTTTTCTCCAGAGTCTCCAAAACGGTTGCCATGAACATGTCACATCATTGCCAGATAGAATGAATTTTCTTTGTTCCTATTCAGCTTTCGTGTCTTTCCTTGCACATGGTTGGGTGGCAGTGAACCGCTAAGTGGCCATAAGCCAGCTCTAAAATGGTGAACATACAAAGGGAATTTTGGAATTTGAGAGGCTTCTTTAAACAGGCTTGTCTGATGTTCATTTAAAATCAGTCATTTTTAAGTAGAGAGAGGAGAAGCCCTCCAAATAACTCAAGCTGGAATTTCTGGGTCCCTATTAGGGAGAGAAGAAATCGGCAGATACTGTCTATGGCAGGAAAGATGAACTCTGAGAGGCCAGGAATTCTGGTCTGTAAGAATAGGCAGAGGCCCCAGACCTGAAATAATTCAGAAGTTGAGTAAGTTATTTCAAACCATGTGATCAAATGAAACGGAGCATATTATTTATTGAAGGAACAGAGAGTCTCAGGAATTAAGAGTCTTAGGTGGATACATGGATATGACCCCCAGAATATAAAAACAGAATATATGGCACTGAATGAGCCCTTACACTTAGTGCAGGAAGGCTTTGTGTTGGGACCATTCCTTAGGCATCAACAGCTGTAGCTGGTCTTTGTACTCCTGAACTTGGCTATTTGTCCCCATACTGGGTCATGACTCTGCTTTCTTTACTTCTTGTCCCATTAGGGCGTTGATAGCCTACCAGCTAAACATCAAGAAGGCTGGCTGAATTTTTTCATTTTTTATCCAGTTTTAGCGTTCTGCAGGCTGTAGCAATCTCTGATATTTTCCACCTGTCTCCCTTTCTGTGTCTGAGTTTGAAATTCAAAATAGTTTTTTTTTTTCTATTAAGAAATTGTAAATTCCACCACCGCCACCCACAACTATGGGGTATTAGAAAAATAAAGGTATTTCTTCTCTCTTGTGAAATGAAAAAAAAAGTCTTCCAGAGGCTTAGGCATCAATACCTTGGTTTATGGACAGGATCGAACCAATGAAGTTTTGTCAGGCAATTTGAGCCAATATAAACCAATTCCTTTTACTGGGAGATGAGCAATGCAGTTGTCAGCAGTAGGAACTCTTGAATAGGAACATGAGATGCGTTTAGAAGGAGACTGGCAGCAACGTGTGTAAGAACTTTGCATCACGAGATCGCATCAATGCTGTTATTGATTGGGTCCAGAAGAGGGTGCCTTAAAACCATCATATGTGGTACATCATTGATCTTCAGAAACTCCCACCATGCTGCTTCTCAGCACTTACCAAGGATCTTAATGACAACACTCCGAAGAAAGACTCAGTAGAAAGAGCGAGCGGGGGAGAGCCAGACCCTGAAGGCCTCTCTTCATCTTGATGTTTTCAAGTTCTTCTGGCTGTAGCCTTTTGATTCATCACTTTTGGGAGATTGGAGACTGAGGCTGAAATTCACTTCCTGCTGAGAAGAAAGGAGATCTGATACGAATAAATAAGTTGCATGTTTATTTGTGTCAATATCTGCTTTATCTCCTCATGAGGATCTGGGGAAAGATTAAGGGTGGAATGACAACCCTTACGGAAATTAATATGACCTGCGTAACTGACCAGTCTGGTGAAAGCCAGTGCTTCAAAATGTGGAGTCAGCAGATGCAGCAAAGAAGGGGAGAAAAGGGAAGGAGTTGCAATCTGCTTTTCAGGAAATGAGCTTGTAGGATTTGTAACTTTTAAATGTTTATCTATTTATTTTTGTCAAGGGAGAGGCAGAGAGCTGGATAAAATGTCCTATGCTGAAACCTAATATGTGGCACGCACATAATCTTGTAGGACAGTGTTCAGGTAAGGGTCATAATGCTATTCCTGCTTGTGGACAGATAAAATGACTTGGCTTTGTTTAAAAAACAGTAGAGAATGGATTCCTATTTCAAACGAAAATTAGCTTAAGAAGCATTGTACAAAATGCATTTTACAGATGTTACGTATCATCCTCAAGGAATTATAAATTGGGTGCCTCCAATAGAACATGCAAACTAGGACTTATCAACTGACTGTATGAGTCTTGATCTTCTAATTTTATTGTACCTTCTATCAGGGTCATCCTCAAGGAAGTGATAGCAATAATGTTCCGTGCAATGAAACCATGAAGTTTGCCCAATAAAAAGATAACAAGGATTGAATACTTCTGATACAGAAGGCAGTGCTTGGGAAAACTCTTTTGTATATTAATGTTGTGACTGTAAAGAGAACCCAGCAATCTGTTGGTCACCAAGACAGTGAGACAGAGAGAAGGATGCTCACTTATACTAGTGAGAAAGGGTATGTCTTTTTGTTGTTGTTGTTGTTTTTAATTATATATTAGTCTCTTAAATCAAACAGAAACCGGAAAGTGGAGCTACAAACCAAAGTTACAATGGTACTAGCTTTTCTGATCGCCCGTCTATCTACTTTTACCAGAGATCTTTATTTCTTCATAAGGCTTTCAGTTACTGCCCAGGGTCCCTCACCCCAGCCTGAAGGACTCCCCGCTGCAGGCAGTTCTGGTGGTTAAGAACTCTCTCAACTCTCTATTAACTGGGAATGTCTTAATTTCTCCCTCATTTTTGAAGGACAGTTTTGCTAAATACAGGATTCTTGGTTGACAGCTTCTTTCCTTCAACACTTCAAGTAGATCGACCCATGCCATCTGGCCTCTGAGGCTCCTGATAGGGTATGTCTTTGATGAACTTGGGCTTGATTAGAATCACAGAATTTAGGACAATAATGGGTCTCAAAAATCATCTAATTTGTAGCAGATGAAGAAACACCTCGGAACGGTGATGGTCACGTTTAAGTGTGCTACGAAGCTGAATCATGTGAAATTGGCTCACCCTAATTTAATCGGTTGTGATCTACCAAATAGCCATTTCGTATGGTTCAACCACACAGAATCAAAGCTGCCTGTCTCCCAGCCCACTCTCGCAAGTGGGCAGTGACAGCAGAAACCAGAGGCTTTGGCTGTGCTTGTGCTGGAGGTCAGACAAAATAAGCAAAAGATGGAGCGGCAGAAAAAAGAGACAGAACTGAGAGGTTCACACAAACAAAAGCAATAAAAGGACACACACACACACACACACACAATGGAAGAAGAGAAACTCAAATTTTATTGAGCACCCAGTATAACCTGCACAGTTCTAGACACCAATATATGTAATTCTCACAAAAATTTTGCTCGGTGTGTGATGATCGCCACTTAGCATATGTGGAGACTGAGATACAAATTTAAAAGAACTTTCCAAAGGTCACATTGATAATATAAAGAAGACCATGGCCACTCCCTTGCTTAAAACAAAAACAAAAACAAAAACACAGCAAAACCCAGTGGCTTCCCATTGCTCTTCAAATCAACCAGACTTCATGCCATGGCTTATGAGCCTCTGTGATGTGGCTACTTCATCTCTTTCTTTTCTGCCCCTCACAACACTCCAGCCCCGTCGGCATCTTTGTTGTTCCCAGAATGCACCAGCCCTTTCTTACCTCTGCTCCCTTAGGCTTGCTCTTCCCTGCAGCAGCAATGCCTCTTCTCCTAGCGCTTTCCGTGGGCGGTTCATTGTCATCCTTCAGATCTCAAATGTCCCCTCAGCCCCTCCTTCATTCTGCTGTAGCTCATCACCGTGTTTATTTTCTGGGTAGCACTCACCACAGTCTATAATCATCTTGAATTGTCTATTCTAGTGTTTTTCTGTTTACTGTTTTTTTCCCCCACAAGACTGTAAGTTCCTTGATATCTAAACCTCTGTTTTATTTATCCTTCAATTCCAAGAACCTAACACATACCTGGCATACAGTAGGTGCTCAGTATATATATGGATAAAGTTTGGGGGCCAGAATTTAAATTCAGATTTGCCCCTAAAGCGTGTGTTTCTTCCATTAGACTGTAAGGATCTTCAGTTGGTGGGTACATAGATAAATAGAGAGTTACACACAGAGGCAAGACACACACACTTGCATGAAAACGTTACAAACAGGAACATTTGACATATGATCAAAAGAGACTTCTAATTTTTTTATTTTTTAAATTTACATACAGTAAAATTAACTTTTTTTAGATGTGCAATTCTGTGAGTTTTAGCACATGTGTAGATTCTTGAAACAATCTCTACAGCTAGGGCACAGAATGAAAATATCCTCATGGTGCTCTTTTTCAGTTAAATCCTCCCCTACTTCAACCACTGATAACTACTCATCCGTTCTCCATCACTGGAGTTTTGTCTTTTCAGAATGTCATAAATGGAATCATACAATGTGTAACCTTTTAAGATGGGCTTTTATTCACTTCGCATAACTCCGTGGAGAGCCATCCAATTTGTTGTATGTATTGATTGTTTGTTCTGTGTTGTTAATGAGTAATATTCCATTGTATGACTGTAACACAGTTTATCTCTTCACCTGTTGATGACATTTGGGTTGTTTCCAATTTTTTGACAATTATAGATTGAGCAGCTATAAACATGGTGTGCAGTCTTCTGTGTGAAGATAAGTTTTTATTTCTCTGGCATAAATACCCAGCAGTAGGATGGCTGGGTCAGGTCATTCTTACCACAAGAGTGGACAATGCATGTTTAGCTTAAGAAACTGCCAAAGTGTTTCCCAGAGTGGCTATACCAGTTTGCATTCTCACCATCAGTGTATGAGAATTACAGTGGTTCCTCATTCTTAAAGCTCTTGGCTTTATCATTTATGCATCAATGTATGTACATACATATTTATTTATACTAATTTATTTTAGCCATTCTACCAGGTGTGTAGTGGTATCACATTTGGTTTTAATTTGCATTTCCTCAATGGGTAATAATGTTGGGAATCTTTTCATATGCTTATTTTCATCTGTATATCTTCTTCACAGAAATGCCTGTTCAAATATTTTTGCCCATTTTAAAAATTGAGTTCTGTGTCTTATTATTGCATTGTAAGAGTTCTTTATATATTTTGTAATCAAGTTCTTTTTATGGCATGTAATTTGCAAATATTTTCTCCCAGGTTGTAGCTTGTCCATTCTTTCTCTTGGCAGTGTTGTTTGCGCTGTCAAAATTTTTTCAGTTTTGATGATGTCCAATTTATCCAATTTTCTCTTATGGATCATGCTTTTGGTATTTTATCTGAGAACTCTTTACCTAACCCAACATCAGAAAGGTTTTCACCTATGTTTTCTCCTATAAATTTCTAGCTTTACATTTATGTTTAGGTTGATGATCCATTTTTAATTTTTGTATAAGGGGTCAGGTTGAGGTCAAGTTTCTTTTTTTGCCTATAGGTATCCAATTGCTCCAGCACCATTTGTTGAAAACACTTTTCTTCCTCCTTTGAAACGCTTTTGTAACTTTGTCAAAATTCAGTTTAGTATACTTGTATGGGTCTATTTCTGGGCTCTTTTCTGTTCCGTTGATCTATATGTCTATCCCTTTGCCAAAATTACACAGTTTTGATTAATATAGATTTATAATGTCTTAAAATCAAATAGTGTGATCCCTCCAACATTAATCTTCTTTTTCCAAATTGTTTTGGTTATACTATTTTACCTTTCCATTTAAATTCTAGAATCAGCCTGCTTATATCTGTAAGACATCCTCCTGGGATTTTGACTGGAATTGCATTAAATGCATAGATCAATTTGAGGAGAATTTGTATCTTAACTATATTGAGTCATCTAATCTGTGAACATGGTATGTCAGGTCAATTATTAGTTCTTTGATTTCTTTCATCAGCCTTTTGTAGTTTTCACATATAATTTTGCTGCTCTTTTTGGAGTGTTCTTTAAATGTCACTTAGATCCATTGGTTGATGATGTTGTTCAGTTCTATTCAAAAGAGTTTAACTGTGGATTGTCCAGTTTTCCTTTCAGCTCTATCAGTTTTTTTGCTTCATGATTTTTGAAGTTCTACTGTTGGGTGCATACACCCTTAAGATTGTTATATATTTTTGATGAATTGACCCGCATATCATTTTGTAATTCCTTCTTTATCCCTGGTAATATTTAAAGTAGGTCGTTTTAGACAGCATATAATTCAGTCTTTTGTTTTTGGCCATTCTGATAATCTTTCACTTTTAATTGCTGCATGAACTGTTTACATTTGATGTAATTATTGATATGCTCAGATTTAGGTCTGCTGTTTTTATTATTTGCTTTGGTTCATTTGTTCCCTTGGTTTTACATTCTTCTCCCTCCGCATAGTCTTGCCTTCTTCTAGATTGTTTGAATTTTTTATTATTCCGTTTTAGTTTATCTATTGAATTTTTTAATATTTCTATTTGCATTAACGCTTAGTGCTTGGCTAGAGATTACAATGTACATACTTCCCTTTTCGTAGTCTAGTTATAATTAATATTTTATCACTTCTAGTGGAATGTGGAAACTTTACCACTAAAGAAGTCCTTTAGTCCTTCTCCCTTTATGTTATCATCATCATTCATTGCATTGTAGTCATAATCTCTATACCTTGAAGCCCCAGTCAGACAATATTATAATTTTTGCCTTCAACCATCATTCATATTTAAAGACTAATATGAGAAAAAATAGTCTACCATATCAACCAAATATCTACCATTTCTTTTTTTCTTCATTCCTGAAGTTTCACATTTCCCACTGATATCATTTCTCTTTCTTTTGAAGAACTTTTGTCTTTTAGAGCATGTCTGCTGCTGCTGATGGAGTCTCTTAGTTTTCCTTCTGAGAATGTCTTCATTTCCCCTTTATTCCTGAAGCATAATTTTGCTGGATATAGAATTCTAAGTTGACGGTTCTTTTCTTTAAATATTAAATAAAAAATGCACTGCCCCCTGGCCTCCTTGGTTTCTGATGAGAAACTCATGGCCATTTGAATCATTCTTCCTCTGTATATAGTACAACACTTTTCCCTGGTTGCTTTGCCTTTAGTTTTCAGCAGTTTGATTATGATGTGTCTGGGTATGGACTTCTTTGAGTTTATCGTGTTTGGGATTTATGAGCTTCTTAAATCTGTAAGTTTATTTTCTACCAAATTTAGGATGTGTCAGAATCTCTTGAGGACATAATAAAACACACATTCCTGGGTCCCAGGCATTGAGGTTTGTATAATATGGCTTGATAGCTGTCTCCACAGGTGGTTCTGGTGCCCCACCTTGATTCAGAGTGACTTTGGCTATCTCATGAATTAATTCCCTCACAAAATTCTGATAAATGATTATCTAACTTTCCCTCGAATGTACCATTTCCTCCCCTTAAACACATTTATGTAATATTACAAAAGAACATATACATTTTGATTACCTAAGTTGTTACTGTTATTCATGAAAGAGTGTTTTTAAAGGTCTTTTCCTCCCTGCTATCCCCACTGATATTAGATGCAGTTCTGAAGAAGCTTCTTCATTTAGCTCCTAGTAACTGTTTCTAGTACCAGGTCCTCAAGTTTTGCAATGTGAAATAGATTCTTTTTACATTGGAAGATGACTTGCTCAGGCAGCAGTCCATTTCTTCAAGTTATTGAACCTTGTTGAACCTCTATTTCATGAGGAAGCACTCCTTGCTGTGCTGATTTTCACCATCCTCTAACTTCTGACCTTTGGTCTTTTGGCATCTTGCCTGCTAACATTCCATTCTTTATTATCAATAATAAACATTTAACAAGCACCTAGTAGGTATGGAGTGAATCATGACAAGTATATGTTATGTACTCACCATCTGCCAGAGCAGATATTATTTGTTGATTATCCCTTGTCTTCTTGAGCCCAGATGCAGCTTCAGAATCCTTCTCAACACAGGGGGTCCAGGCAGCCATAGCAAGCCATCAGACTTGATTCATGCAGTGAAATTTAGTTGCCATAACTATGCCAGGCTATAAAAGGCAATAATGTGTGTAATCTGGGAAAATAACAAGATAACTTTTAAATTAAGGATGACTTCCTGTAAGTTTTTGTTAAGGGTTTGCCTGTCTACTTCTCATCAACAAAATAGTTTTATAGACAAAATAATATGGTTATTATTTCTCTATGTATATAAATAGTATACACATATATACTTCACCACGTATAGGGTAACATATATATTACATTTATATATGTACATGTATATGTATACAGATATTTTATATACATATATACATGTGATTATATAATATATTAATATTATTATATATTACATAATATATTATGCTATATATTATATACACATTACCCTGAGTCTAAAGTGAAAAATGGATTGCCATTCCACTACAAGTTCAAGGAAGTGGAAAAATGCAAAATTATCTTTTGTGGACAAGGAGCTTAGATAATCTGTTTTCAAAGCACTTAACTATCTCTGTGAAAAGAGTTTGCCCAGAGTTTCACAGCAAGATTCAAACTAATGTTCACTGATAGATTTACACACATAAGCTGTAGAATGGAAATACACTTTGATCCTGAATTTGTAACACAAACCATGGCTCAGATGGCTCCCTGAGAACTCACAGCCCTGGCCCATTTTGACATTCTGAGAGAAACTAAATTTTGAATTGGCCACTTGTGTTCCCCTCTGGTGTTCCATGGAACGTTTCCTACACCTGTCACCATCATCTTCACATTTTGTGTAGTTGTCCTGTGAAATTGTTGCTCTCTCCAGCCCCCTGGCTACCAATTTCGATGACAGTCTCTAAAATAGTCCCTTACTTGGCTTCAGGCATTAACTTAGAGGCCAGGATGTTGCATTGATCCGTATGAGCACCGACTGCCAGTTGAGAGGAAATTTTATAACCTGTGTTTTGGCCTGAACAGAGGGACCTCTGGTCCAAGTTCACTTTTTCCAGAAAGAAAGGGGACTGTTTACCTTGGGCATAAAATATTCCAGGTGCAGAAAGGCAGTTTTTCCTATTCGAGCTGGCACGGCTTTGTTTATCTGGAGAGATTTTACTCTGTGGCAGCTTGGCAACTTGAAAATTTTGATTCTCCATTATCATGCGTCTGGTAATGAGAAACTTGCTGGTGACATATGTTTATTAATCTTAGTTAAAAGACACCTGCCTAGATGGTTTATGGCTGGAAAACACTTGCAGTCATCAATCCTTCTCTAATCATCAAGTATTCCTTCCCTCCTGGCACCACACCAGTTTACTGCGATGGCCAAGCGTCGCTTCTCTTCTGTCATGTGTGGTCCACACCTTCTACATGAGAGGGATGGAGGGAAATAGAGCACATTGCTTAGTCCTGAGAAGTAAGTGAGTTTGTGCCTCGCCTGACCTTTAGCTGAAAGGATTCATTATACATTATTCTTTACCTTACAGTCTGAAAGTCGTGGTAATGAGGTGCCCTCTCTGTACCCACCCTCCAACAGGCTGTACTGAGAAGTACAGCTGCGCACAGCAGGGTTCTAATCACCACTTCTCGATGGATGGTGAGGACTGACAGGGCGTAGAAGTGGGGGCTGGTTTTTGATTGGGGAGGCTCTCCTCATCATTTCAGCATCTGTTATCATTGCTTCCCTGGAAACTCCTGGGTATTTGTTGCTTGCCACAGAAGCTAGGCTTCCATAAACAGAAACATTATTCTAGGGTGCAATTAGCCAAGGTACGAAATTGCTCCACATGATGGTGAGCAAACATGGTAGTTGGGAGACAAACAATAAGCAGCAATCACCTGCGAAATACAAAACAGCCCAGACGTTAGCGAAGGAGAGTTGGTGAGCTGTGAGCCTGCCAGTGGTAACATGGTATTTCCCTGCATCCCATTATGTCAAAGGGGAATTCACTGGATTTTTACCTCATGCATCCTTCCGGCATGTGGGCATGAGAATTACAGTGTGTGCCTTGATAATTTAAACAACCATCATTAGACAATGCACATTTGATGACTAAATCTCTCGGACCGCAGAATCACAACCACACTCTGTCATCTTGGGATCTTACAGTCTGCTCCATACCATAGCAAGCAAAAATATATATAAATCTGCAGTCAATTCTCAGAAGGCCAGAGTGCTAGGAATTTATTTCCACTACAGTGCTCTGGGACTTCTTTGCTAGTTTTAAGTAATCCCTGGAAAGGGAATAAGGATATTATGGTTCTAAGAATTACCTCCTGCCTAAAATATTGTTTAAAGATAATAATGCATCTTAGTTTTTCATCATCACCCAAATATTATCTTATTGATTGGTTACAATGACATGCTAAGAAAGAATGGAATTCTTGAGGAAGATTTAGGTGCGCATTTAGCTGACTACTTTTGTTTCTACTGATTTTGCAATTACGACATCTTCCACTCAGACAAATGGCAATGATTTTCTTCTGAGGAGACCAGATGCTTCAGTGTCATCCTTTATGTGTCAATTTGCTTCTTTCCATCCCTGATGACAGATTAAACAGTAAAACTTTTGACACTCCCTTTCAATGTGAAAATGTATAGCCCCGAACTTATATAATTTGGTAAATGAGTTATTTGTACTTTGTGCAAAGTTCTCTGATAAATACTCCATGCAGATTACAGATCCAGGAAATTGTGTAATAAAAGGTTGGATTTGATGCCAGAAATTTACAGTCTATAAAAAATAGATGTATTTTAACAATGAAGATCTTTCCAACATGTAGATTTCCTGAATATTTATGGCCAAGTTTCCCCCAAAAATGTATTTAAGATATCACTACATAACTTCAGTGCTCTGAAAACAAAAATGAATCTTCTATTTGACAAATTACTTTGCCTGTGAAGAAGATATTTGACCAAGTGTGTAGTTTTTTCTCACTTATTTTAAGGGTTTATTAAGTGGACATCTATTTTTGAATTCTGGTGTTGATTTCTGATAAGAGCTTGAAAGGTGAAGAAAGGAAACAGGCTACATTGTGGCAGATTTTGGTCACTGTACCATCCTCTGAAAAAAATAAACGAGGATGAAGAGTGTTGTTTCAGCCCCCAGTTCTTGATTTGATGTATAAGGTCATCAGATGAAACATGAAGTAGAGATGGGCTTTCTAACCAGCTGTGTATTTTGGTTCCAGCTGACTGACAGTACAAAGAAAATGTGTCAGTCATGAATATTAAGTTTCTTTCTGGCATTTTTCTTTCAGATGAAAGCAACATGCACATTGTAGCAATGCTTCTTCCAGCTGATGAATTTTCTTATTTATATTTTTGGCAAAGCATATTGATTTTCATCTGTGATTTCCACCTTAGTACCCTACTGTGTGGTTTTAAAAATTGTGCAGCTTAGTTTCTTTTAAAATAGCCTACCCTCCAAAAAAATCTATTTATAGCGAAGTCATTCCAGCCCAAGTCCTTTTATTATCTCTCAAACCCTTCACTCTTTTTCATCCTCTTTATTAGCTTTGGAAGTGCATATTATAAACCTACCTTTTTAACTAACTGATGACATTATTACCCAGTCTTGTCATCACAGTACTATAATGATATTAATAATCAATTTTAATATTAAAATCTGCTATTTTTAATGTCGTCTTTGTGCCAGGTACTTGAAATATGCTTGATATTCATTCTGGCTCTTAAGTCTTCCACCAGCTCTATAAGTAAAACATTGTTTCCCTCACATAGTTGAGAAGACTAAAGACAAAAGGGGTTAAGGAAATTCTCCAAGGCCACATAACTAACACGTGGCAGAAGCAGGATTTGAAGCTAGTCTCTTTGAACCCCAATCTCATTATCTTGACTGCTAAGCTATCAAAATTGTATAAACGATGATTCTGTTCCTCATTCATTAATATCTGCCTTACATTCTTCAAACAAAAATGCAACGAACTTATGGTTACCTGGGGGAAGAGTGGGGAGAAGGGATAGTTAGGGACTTTGGGATTGACAGGTATGCACTGCTATATTTAAGATGGATAACCAACAAGAACCTACTGTATAGCACAGGGAACTCTGCTCAATATTATATAACAACCTAAACGGGAAAAGAATTTGAAAAAGAATAGATACATGTATATGTATAACTGAATCACTTTGCTGTACACCTGAAACTATCACAACATTAGTAATCAACTATACTCCAATATAAAATAAAACGTTTTTAAAAATGCAATAGAAATGTAAGTATAAAAAATCTTTTTAAAGATTATGCTCTTACTCATTCAAGTTTCTGACTTTTTTGCAAATTATTTTCAGCTTGGCCCCCAGACAACCCAAAGAGAATCATATCTAAAGGGAAGGGTTTTATGTTGGGAGACCAGTTTTCATTGAAAAGCTCTTTTCCTAACTCTTATCCCCATAGCAATAAATATCTGATTGAATTCTCCTTTGCAATCTCCATCAGATGGCAAGGAGCTGCACATCCTAGAGGGGCTGTCGTTTGTTGGAGATGAGGCATAGTAATCCAGCCCAGTGGTGTTCACTCTACACATCCATTTGTGGTCTTCGCTTCCTGATACATCTGTTGACAGCTTTGAGACAGTGCAAAGGAAAAAGCAACACAAACCCAAATTACCATCATTATGATCCTTGATGTCACCATTAGTATTGATGGAAGATCTATTTCCAATCTGTCTGTTACCTTTCAAAAGTATCAAGATTCACATATTTTAAGCAGCAGTCACCACATCTAATTCATCTGACATTTATTCCGCCTTTAGTTTGTCTAAGTCAATCACTGAAAATGAAACCTTGCCTTTTGATTTGCTGCTGGCCCTTATTTGAATGGGAAAAGGAAAACTTCACATTTGAACGTCTCAAGCCTCATTGTATTTTCCTTTTCCACATGACAGCAATAAACAGATCTTGGCAAAACCTCAGACGCAAAAGAAATTTTTAAAATGAACCATACTGTCATTTCTTTTGAATGATATGGCAATAAACCAATAATTCAAAGGATCACTGAACATCTAGACTTCTAAAACAGGAGAGCAGCTCAGACAGTTGGTATAAGGAAGCACCATTCAACTTAATGAATTTTCAAAGGGTAACTTTTTAAAGAAAACTCATATTTGGGGAGTGTCAGTGATGATTGGCTGAGAGAAAGTTTAATAGAGTGAAAAGACATGAGCTTTGGAGATGGAGAGACCATCTCAGACACATAATTATGAGGCCTTGGATACATTACTTACATTCACCAAGCTTTGGTCTCATTTTTTTTTTAAGATTTACTTATTATTTATTTATTTTATTTATTTTTGGCCGTGCCGGGTCTTAGTTGCAGCACGCAGGATCTTCGTTGTGGCATGCGGGCTCTTCGTTGTGGTGCGCGGGCTTCTCTCTAGTTGTGGCGTGCGGGTTTTCTCTCTCCAGGGCGCGTGGGCTCTGTAGTTGTGGCGCGTGGGCTTAGTTGCCCCGTGGCATGTGGGATCTTAGTTCAGTGACCAGGGATCGAACCCCCCTCCCTTGCATTGGAAGGTGGATTCTTTACCACTGGACCACCAGGGGGGAATTCCCCCTGGTCTCCTTATTAATGAGAGAGAAGTAATAATTGACAGCTTGCCTAGTTATGGTAAGGAATAGGACTAAGGTATATCAGAATACAAAGAAATGCTCTGTCATACATTAGTTGCTCAAGAAACTGGCTGTCACCATTTTTGTCTCACTGATATTTCCTGATGGGTCATGGCATTATTACTTGTCTGTCTATGAGGAGATCTGAGTGGATGACCATTTCTTCATCAGGGGACCATTGGACAGGCAATAATGCAGTGACCACTGTCTGTTAACTTTCTGCACATACAGATGTGTTCTTATGAGTCTGAGGACCCCGAAGACAACTTGCCAGACACGAAGCCATGCAACTCCGTAGGCTGAGGACATCTGCAAACTTTCACAGCCCTCCTGTTTTTAAAAAATCCATTTATGAGAGGGAGAGAGTTGGCCCTCCAAGGGAAGATATTCAGAGCATGAGATCCAGTTGGATGAGCCTTTTAATTGTATTTATTGACCCTTTAACTGGAAGTCACCCAGTGCCCAGGCCTGGATGCACAAGGGAGATTTGAAGCTCCACTTTTAATGGGAGTCAAATGCTGCAGGGGAGAGCAGAGAGCGCAGATGTTTGGCCAGGCTACGAGGTCCCAGGCTGCACTGACACAGGCGCCATCTGATTGCAACGCTGTCCCGGAAAATGGGGTCCAGCTCAGAGTTCTGATCTAAGCACCTCATCGCAGAACTGGCGAGCCGCAATCCCCTGGAGTGATCCAGCTGGGATGGGAACAAAGGCCGAGGGAATAAACAATCTGGTTGATTGAGTTTGAGTGATAGAATTGCAGCAAAGGGCCAATAAAAGGTACAATAAGAAGGATGTTTAAAAATTCTAATAACCTTGAAGAGATAGTGGAGTTGGACCACTGAAAATAACGACGGAAAAAAAAGCTATGAAATCATAGCATATAAGCCAGGAATCTAAGAGAGTGGTTATGGGAAACAGATAAAAAGTTTTTTTTTTTTAATTTCTGTTTCTATGACTTCAGTTTTTATAACTACCTTTAAGAGGGATCCTATAGTCAGTATGCACTTTGTAAGAAATGACCTGTCATATGTGACCTTGAGGAAGTCACTTAATCTCTCTAAATCTCAGTGTCTTCATTTATTTTTTTGACTTATTTTATTGATGTATAGTTGATTTACAATTTTGTTTTAATTCCTGCTGTACAGCAAAGTGATTCAGTTATACATATATAAACATTCTTTTTCATATTCTTTTTTTTTAAATTTTATTTATTTATTTATTTTATTTATTTATGGCTGTGTTGGGTCTTCGTTTCTGTATGAGGGCTTTCTCTAGTTGCGGCAAGTGGGGGCCACTCTTCATCGCGGTGCACGGGCCTCTCACTATCGCGGCCCCTCCTGCTGCGGAGCACAAGCTCCAGACGCGCAGGCTCAGCAATTGTGGCTCACGGGACCAGTCGCTCCGCGGCATGTGGGATCTTCCCAGACCAGGGCTCGAACCCGTGTCCCCTGCATTGACAGGCAGATTCTCAACCACTGCGCCACCAGGGAAGCCCTCTTTTTCATATTCTTTTCCATTATGGTTTATCATAGGATATTCAGTGTCTTCATTTATAACATGAGGATAATAATGCCTACCTTGTAGAGTTAAGGTGAGGCTAAGAGATTATACATATATACATATATCTATATCTATCTATCTATCTATCTATCTATCTATCTATCTATCTATCTATACTATGTATTAGTTTGCTAGGGCTGCTATAACAAAATACCGCAGACTGGGTGGCTTAAACAACAGAAATTTATTTTCTCACAGTTGTGGAGGCTGGAAGTTCAAGGTCAAGGTGTCCGCAGAATGGCTTTCCTCTGAGGCCTCCCTCCTTGGCTTGCAGATGACCACCTTCTCACTGTGTCTTCACATGGCTTTTTCTCTGTGTGTGTGCACCCCTGGCATATCTCTGCGTGTCCAATTTTCTCTTCTTATGAGAACACCAGTCAGAATGGACAGATTGGATTAGGGTCCACCCTAACAGCCTTAACTTTATCACCTCCGTAAAGGCCTTATGTCCAAATACAGTCACATTCTGAGACACTGGGCATTAGGTTGTTAACAAATGAATTTGCGGGGGACAGGATTCAGTCCATAACAGTATATATACAGAGAGCAGAGTTTCGAATGACTGCATCATAGTAGGTGCTCAATAAGTAATAGTCCCGATTACTATTAGGGACATTCTTCATATTATTTTCATATAATTTTATTTTCATATCAAATCCGTCAGAGGCAAATTATTATCATAATAATTTTCTATGTAGTTAGAGAAACTGAAGTGCAGGAAAGGTAAAATACTGGCCCAATATTATTCGATGTGTGTTAGATTTAATGCTGGGAGTGCACCTCATTTCTTCTGACCCCAAATTGTTTTCTTTCTACTACATTGTGCTGCCACCAAGTAGTTGGACAACAGTCAGAGAAATAGTTTTCCTGTTAAATTCATGACTACCCTGTCCCAAATCATTTGTACTGTACCTACTCCAAAGAAGCTCTTCATCCAAGCAGCTCAGCGTCTGAACCATTAGAGTGATCTCCAGTTAGAGGCAAATTCTGCTCTTCTTTCTCAGAATTCTGAATTTTAACCCAAGGTCAAAACTTTGAAATCCAGAACAAGGTAAATGTGTAACACTTTTCTGTTTCTGGGAAGTTCTTTATCTTTTGACTTTTATATCATGTTGTCCATTGTCTAAGATAGAAGCCAACAGATGGAAATCTTCCCAAATCCACCAAAGAACCTGCATCCATCTGCACACATCATACCTCCTACCTCATTGTTACATATAAAGTTTCCCAGCTCCTACTTAAGGCCACATTTTTCATCATTATCTTTCCTCAAGAACTTTATTCTTGTGATCATCCCTCTTCTCTTGGCTCTGTCAGTTTCTCCCCCTTTAGTGCATCATTTGCATCAGCATACAGGCATGTCCTAGCATCTCGCCCTAAAAGAAAGAAAGGAAAAACACCTTTGGTGGCCTGCAGTTACTGCCCTATTTCTTTTTATCCTGCCCTAATAGGATACAAAAGGTATATATGGTCATTGTCTCCAAACTCTCAACCCTCATTGACTCCTCAATCCACTCCACTCATCTTTTCATCATCTTCCTCCTTGGAAATCCCTATGTTCCCTTCTGTATTCTTACTGTACTTGGTGTCTTAGCCGCATTCCACACTGTTTTCCAGTCCATCTTTTAGGAACACTGTCTTCTCTTGACTTCTGCATCAGTATATTCAATTTTTTTTGCCCTACTTATATCACTGGCTACTCCATCTCAGCCTCATTGTGTGATCCTTCTCTGACAATCTCAAAGCCCTAAAACACTGAGTACCTCTCAGATCCCAGGTTCCTAAGGGATCCTCCCCTCAGAGTCTAGGTTCCTAAGAGATCAGAAAAAAATACAAATATTTTTGTACTTCCTCTTGCACGAGGTGTCAAAAAAGATAGGCTTTAAGTCCTATACTCAGATGCCGTCTGATAATCCCATATGCCTTTCTAGTTTTATTTAATCCTGCCGCTTGAAAGGTGTTTATTTTCTTACTTGATATGTTTCCTATTTGAAAACAGCTGTCAGAGTTGCCTTTAGAATGTATGTGTGTTTGTATGTTGGTGGTTATTTCTTGAGTACACTTTGCCTGCCTTCTCTTCCATGATCTTTCCAAGTGCTGTACGACATAGTGGTCATGGACAGAAGCTTGAGGTGCAGAGAGTGGAAGTGACTTATCCAAGTGCATGCAGTCACTGGCGGAGTCAGGAGCCGTCCCTGTGTCTGACTCTATTGCTGCTACTCTAAATACATGTACAAGGTTACATTCAGCGTTTCTAGAGCAAACAGGAATTTGGGGTCAGGAGGTGGCAATTTCTTTTGGATTTGTAGAGTGCCTTTGGCTGTAAGCTACAGTTAACTAGAATAAATAATGGAACTTATCATCTCAATGCACTTATTACTTACATCACAGTAAGATCAGAAGCTCAAAAGGAGCCTCCAAGCTCCTTCCAGCTCTCTGTTTTGCTGTTCTCTGTGTTGGTTTCGTCTAAAGACTGTTTTTTTCTTATAACTGCAAGATGGCTGAAGTAGTTACAGAATCACACCAACATACAACACCATCCAGCAGTAGAAAAGGAGATAATTTTTACCTATGAAATTTGTTATGAAGGAAAACTTTCAGAAGCTCTCCAGTATACATCTTCTCACATCTTGCTGACAAAACTGGCTACATGTCTACCTATAAACTGCCCACCTTTGTAGCAGTGGAACCATCACTAATGCCTTAGACTTATCTAAATCTACCTGATTCATGGGTAAGGGGATTGGATTGCAAACCAGAAGATCAGAGCTTGGGCATCATGAAAGAGGGAAGATGGCTATTGCACAGACAACCTACTGCCTCTCTCAAGGAGTGTTTCAGGCACAGTATCTGTGACTGCACATTTGTGTTTGTGTATGTTCCATTTTGAAGCCTTTTTCCCTTTGAACAAAACTTCACTTTGATAAGAAGAAATTTTCAGCTGTTCTTTGTACATACTTTTGTTCCAAACGTCTAATGAGCTACTTTTTTGGCAAGAGCCTTAAATAAAACATGCTTCCCATGGTACCAGGAATGCTTAATTATCCATCATTTGGTCTGTGACTGTTATGTGTAGGACTTCCAATTTTTCAAAATGTACTGGTATGCAAAAGGATTGAACACATTCCCAAATCATCCAGAGGCTCATGCAATTTTAAAGTTTTCTCCTTAGAAACAAGTCACCTGAGCTATATAATCTCTGGTCATAACTAACCATTTGAACGTCTTCCAGTGACTTTCCCTTGTTAATAGTATCTGTGACTCAGATGCCCTGTGCTGGTCTCACTTCATTCTTATTTATAGAATATTCACATTTTCAAATACTTTCCCCATGCTCTTTTCTTTGGCTCTAAAGTAAACCATATTTTCAAGTGGCATGATAAAGCCTCCCTATAAAGTACCTCGCCATTCTGCGTATCCATTTATGCTGCAGACCAAACCTTGCCTCACTTTGACACATCACTACATAATGTCTCTCTCACTCAACAGCATAGAAGCTGACAATTCTTCTACTACCCTGATGCTTCGTTTTACTTTAGGAGAGGCATTCTCACATCAACAGGATTTTTATATGATGGATTCCAATCTCTTTGCAGCCACTCTGGGTTATATACCCATGGGATATAATTAATGGCGTTGTCCCCTCCCTCCCCCAGTAGAGACTGGACGAGAGTTTGTGGTGTGTCACGATTATCCAGCCTCTGTCAAATCCTCTTAACGTCTCCCCCCATACCTGTTAATCCTTGAGAATTTAATAAAGTGCAAAATAACAATACTTCTCATCTTTGCAGAGTTGACAATTAACTAATTAGCCCATTAACTCATTGAGCCAGATTTGTCCCAGTAAGTTAAGGGCTTTGGGAGGTACATTAATCCTTTAAGGCCACTAGAGCAACATTTGCAGTTAATGGGCCCATAGCCCTAACTCACTACCAGGCAGGGACTGGGGTATTGTTAGGAAATAGAAGTCATTAATCCTCACTGTGTCCGGAGGGGCAGGTGAGAATGACTTTGCACAAATTGATGAGAAAATGTGTTTTGTTTGGTTTTTCTCTCTTAAGACCAAAAAGAGACTCTGAGTTAAAACCAAGATTGGAACTCCGTATTTTCTGGCATACAGCCTATATTCAAATTTGAACTCTTGCCAGAATTTGTTTATTTGTTTACGGTTGAGAGTGGATAGACAAGAAGTTTTGTGTGTGTTGGTAGGCGGAGTGTAATTCTAGTATCTGGAGCCTTTGACAACAGGAGTGGGAAATTGTGATTTTGTTTCTAGCCTATAATCTGCTTAAATAAACACTTCCAGGTCATGTAGAATACAAGCCTAAATGGCTTTGTGGGGGGCAGAAAGTACCAAAAAAAAAAAAAGGTATTTTAACAAGATTCCTGCTCTGCAGAACCTACAGACTGTGGGAGTCAAGTGGGCGCCGCCTTCAAAAAGCTGCAGTTTATCTGAAGGAAGCACATCTAGGACCATCTCTCCCTCTGACTCTGCAGGAGACTGGACATGCTTACTGGCAAATCCTGGGAACCTGGGATTATAAACTTGAGGGCCAAGATGTGCGCTTATAAACTTGAAGGCTGGGCAGTGGAGCAGTTGCTTGCGTCAGCGTTCCACGTGGGGTTTCTGGTTCTCTGTGCCGAGGCAAATACTTTGGAGTCAAGCTACCAAATCCACATGGAGAAGATACAAGCATAAAGGCCAGAGATGGGAGTGATAGTGGTGGAGGGAGGACAGATACGCAGCTGAAGTGGTCAGAACAAAGTCAATCTCTGTAGAGAAACTTAGGGCAGGTGGCAGCCCCCAATGTCCTTTATGCGGCTTCCAAGGCCACGTGGTATCAAGAGGGAAGCGGGCGATGCTTTCAGTATTGAAAGGTAGAGCTTGGGGATTACAAATGTATTTATAAACTTATGTTCATCACATGCACATAGCCATAAATCCTCAAGGGCTCTGTGTCTGGCTGGATTCATGTTAATAATATTAAAATCCCTGCTTACATCAGTTCACTAGTTGATATTTAGGTTACCTAGGCAGTACCCAACACTCCAGGAATCCTTTCTTCCTTTCCAGCTATTGTGATCCGTTCTCTCAGGGTCCTTCTCTATGCAGTTTCTGCACCAAATAAGAGGGAAAGCTCTCATTTCACCAATAAGTAGCCTGGAATGTGGCCAAAATCACATCAAACTCTTTGAAGGGATTGCGTAGAAATTCAGCCATAGGGAAACTTGTGTCCTTCTAGCCAAAAAAGGCCTAAAGCTAAGATTTGGAACACAGGAATTCTTCCTGCTTTGCTACTTTGAATCAAGTCATTTCACCTCTCTGTGGTACATCATTGCCCTTTGAAAACCACTATGTGTACGTCTGTATGTACTAATAACTCACTTTGTTCCACAAAGATTGTAAGCCAGCATCTAAGAGTATGAACAAAAAGACACTTAGAAATATGTAAATGAAAAAGTAGTTCAAGAGAAAAGTAGGACCGGAAGAATGAAGTTAAGGTTATTTTGTCCATGAAGTAAATTTCACTTGGTTGAGGTGGTCAGGGACATGCCTTGGTGCTTTCCAATCATAGATGCCAAGAAAGTAGTGTGATGGTGATGGTGACCAGGATGACGACAATGATGATGATGACGATACTTATTAATTGCTTACCACGCACCCAGTACTGGGCTAAGTAAGCATTTTGTTGGTGTTACCCCATTTTATCTTGTCCCAAACTCTCTGAGGTAGATACTATTATTGTCCTCCTCTTTCAGGTAAGGAAACCAAGACTTGATGATATGATAAAAATAAACAGATTTTCCAAAGGAAGTGGAGTATGGAACTTGAGTCACCAACAAGAGGTCACAATGAACTATAGTGACCAGTTTCCTCACATATATTCTCCTGGTGAATCTAAATGAGTTCGATAGCATTAGAAAAGCTATAAAGTTGCTACAGTGCTACAGTTATCCAAGTGAAGTTTGCTAAAGAAGTTCTATAAGAAAACTATACCCCTTTGTTCCAGGTACGCAGGGCTCTAATGCTTTCATCTAACCCAAGGATATATTTTAGGGTACCTAGAAGCATGAATAGTTCTAGCATTAAAGCAATGTTCCACAAATTCTATTTCAAGCTTTTTAAAATATGCTCCCTGACAAGCACCTGGAATAGTAGATATCTATAACACTTGTTAAATCCCACCCATAGCTAGAGGTGGGATTGATTCCATCTTATAAATGTGGTAGAGACCAACACAGACACATAAGCAAATAGGGCACTGTAAATTCCCCCAGAGAATATCCGTGGGTGGAACCAGAACGTACCTCATTAAACAATTTTGAAATTTTTCCAAGTCCCAGAATAATGAATAATCAAAGTTCAATCAATTCGTGTATTCATGCACTCATAGAAATTTTATTGAGACGTGCAGGTATTAGAGGCATAATGGAAACAAAATGATCCAGCCTTTCTCATCACTGAGTGTACAGTCTACTAACAGATACTGATAACTAAATAAATGATTAAAATAAAGCCCAGTAGAACCGTGATCAGATAGATTTGTGGTGCACGAACTGGGAGCATCCTTAACAGGTGTTTGCTTTATTGTGGGAGCAGGTGAGAGAAGACTTTCCTGAGGAAATGGCATTTCAGCTGACATTGAAGAGAATATTAGGATTTAGTCAGCTATGGGCACACAATCTCAGTTTAGGAGAAAACATATTAAAGTAAATATTATGAAATCTTTACCAAAAAAATAATCAGTGCCAGTAAAGCACCCACTGCACCTTCAGTCTTCCTGGTTATCAGACTGTGAAGTGTAGTCTTAATTGAGTGGGTTGATGTACACATAGGATAAGATAACTATGAATCAGGTTAATGTTGACTATTTAATTGCAGGTGAGATTCATATATTCTTAGATTTGGACAGATTCTAGAATATCCACACTTCTTCTAAGCTGATATTTGCCAAATCTGTATCTTCACCTGATACAAATGCCTATTAGATCCCCTCTTACATGGACTTCCCTGCAGAAGGAATGTCATAAAATTTAAGAGCAAGGGTTCTGGATCAGAATATCTCGGTTCAAAGTCTACCTCTGCTCCTAATTAGCTTCCCTAATTCTCTGGCAGATCTAGAGGCCAGAAGTCTGAAATCAGTATCCCTGGGCCAAAATCAAGGTGTTGGCAGGGCCTTGCTCCTTCTAGAGGCTCTAGGGGAGAATCTGTCCCTTGCCTCTTCCAGCTTCTGGTGGCTGCCAGCATTCCTTGACTTGTGGCCACTCCACACTGCACAGAAATTTTCTGCTTCCTTTGAAAATCTGAGCTCTTCATGTGTGTGAACCTGTCTTCTCTGCCCTGACCACTCAGTTTCACCCATAGTAGATATGAAATCAGTGTTTGGGGGATTATCCCTGGTCATGGGCTGTATCACTTAATGTTATACTCCCAGGTACCTTGGTTAGAAAATGCTTTCTACAACTGTTTTCATGTAGCTATTTTATAAATCAGAGCTTCCCACATTGTATAATCTAAAACATTGATGCCCTCAGCTTTCTGTGGAGCCAGATAGGGTCTAGATTTCACTGGGGTCGGCTCTGAGCAGCCTCATGCGTTTATCCCAGAGGGCTGTATGATAATGCTCATTTTCTACATGTGCCATTACATGAAGGAAGTTGGGAGCGGTGTTCTTACTAAAGAAAATTTGGTTCTATCTTTTTTTTTTTTGACATCTTTATTGGAGTATAATTGCTTTACAATGGTGTGTTCGTTTCTGCTGTATAACAAAGTGAATCAGCTATACATATACATATGTTCCCATATCTCTTCCCTCTTGCATCTCCCTCCCTCCCACCCTCCCTATCCCACCCCTCTAGGTGGTCACAAAGCACCGAGCTGATCTGGTTCTATCTTTTATAAATAAACAATTTATCTTCCCTGAATTCCAGTATAGATTGAAGTATAGTCTTATGTGGTAAAATGAACACAGTGTCTGGGCAGAGGAAGACATAAGCTTAGGCTCAGCCTCCACTAACTTGCCGTGCTGTTGTTCTAGTCAGGCAACCTAAGACTCGGTTTCCCCACTGTGAAACGAGAACAGCAGTTCTCCCTACCCCTAAGGGATCATTTATATGGAAACACTTTCTGCACTCTCATGTCTGATACAAGGGTTTATCATAATCTTTTGTTTTTTCTTATTGTTGTTGATTTACAATGTTGTGTTAGTTTCAGGTGTACAGCAAAGTGAATCAGATATATATATAGATCTATCTATATGGGAAGTTATACATATATGTATGTTGTGTATATATATATATACACACACACACAATATATATATTCTTTTTCACATTCTTTTTCATTATAGGTTATTATAGGATATTGAATATAGTTTCTTGTGCTATACAGTAGGTCCTTGTTGTTTATCTATTTTATATATAGTAGTGTGATGATTGTAGTTTTTTGATTTGAGATCAGGAATGCCAATCCGGCTCATGGGGTCTAATTAACCCCACATAACTGCACTGGAAATTTGCCATTTTGGTTCATTTACTACTGTTCTTATCTCTCCCAAGATGGCAGAGAGGTAGGGCCCCGTCTTGCATAATTGAGCATCTATGGTACAGACATGTACAAAGGCTCCACCAGGCTTGTACCAGCCCCTCAGTTCTTGAGGAAGTGGCTCACAGGTTCAAGGTGAGTGGAAGATGGACAGAGGGTTACAGCAGAGTGTCAAGTCCAGCAGTAGTGGAGCCAGGGGCCAGTGGGAAGGGCACCAGGGCGGGCTTCCTCAACAGACTTCCTGCTGTGGAACTGCCGCTGGGCCTTGCTGCTCTTAAATCCTGCTTTTCCTTTCTGAACCGATTCTTTAACCAGTTCATCAACTCTACAAGCTCTCCTTTACCACCCCCCCAAAAATTCATTTTCTGCCTAAGTTGGCTAACTTGGCTTCTCTCGATTGCCATCAAGAACAAAGCTCGAAAATTTTATTTTGTATCAGAATACTATCCTACATTATTTGCCAGACTCCCCTAAACCTCAATCAATTTCTTCATCTGTAAAATGAGGATAGTTTCTCATAGGGTCATTTTGAACACAGAATGAATTATTCAATGAGATATTTATTGGGTGCTTATTATTTGTCAGGCACTATCCTATGTGTTTGGGATACAATGTAAAACATCAAAAAATACTTAATAAGTGTTTGATAAAATATAAGTGCTTGATAAAACAACTAAGGAAATAGTATTTGAAATGATTATCATAAAAATTAAACTGGTTAAACAAGGAGTTCAAAGCTCTAATGTATAGTGGTACAAAATCAAAGTGCAGTGTGATAGATGCTGTATTTTCAATGAAATTTGGAAAGGTAATCAATGCCTCAATATGCTACTAAACATCTATTATGTGCTCTTAACTGTGGTACATCAGGTGAATGATTTCCAAAATGACAGTTTCTGGTCTCAGAGGAGATAAGACGTGTGCGTGAAATAATAACTTAAAATATGTTTAAATATGATAGTGCTAAATAAATGGAACAAAAAATAAAGTTTCTAAAAGTGAAGGGAATAAAACACCACTGCCATCCACCTGGGCTCTGTGGGAAAAGCAACAGAGGAGAGATTTTTTACCTTAGCCTTTAGTACTGATAGAATTTGAACCCGTACTCTCATAAATGCCATATACCACTATTTTTTCCCATTTCAGCCACTGGTGGCATTGTACATCCTGACTCTATTGTAGTTGGGTGGGGCCCCATGACTATTTCTGATGAATGAGTGGACAGTGAAAGTGACATGTGTCTCTTCCAGGTCAAAGCATTTATTGCCAGTCTGAGTCTTGCTGAGCTGTCTTCATTCTCTGATATGGCAACCAGCGATGTCCAAAATGGCTGCTTCATCCCCTGAGTCTGTAGTGTGAAAGATGAGGCCAGCCCGTGCTAACTTACAACAGACATGCGACCTAAGCAAAAAATAAGCCTTTGTCGTTTTGAGCCATTGAGAGTTAGGGGTTGTTTTGTTACTACAGATAACCCAGCCTATTCTTACTGATTCAGCACTTGTAGGAGAAAAGGCAAAAGAGAAAGCATAGATATGGGAATGTAGAATCTTAAGTAGGTTAACTCTTTGAAAAAACTTAATTTTGAAAAGAAGTGGATTCTAAAATAAAGAAAAGAGAGCCCAGATTGCAGAGAATTTTGCATGTCAGAGTAAGAAGCGGGGACTTCTTTCAGGAGTCTATTACTGGTTTTGAATAGAGGCTAGATGTGAGAAGTTAATTTGATGATTCATAGGAAGGCAGTGGTCCATGGGAATTAAAGAAGGGAGCCCAGTCTGACTACTGCAGGGTGCAGATGAGATGTGAGAAGATAAAAGTTTTCCTAAATTGGTGGCATTACTCTCCTTCAAGTCACAAAAAAGAACAAAACAAAATACATGCTAGGGCTTCCCTGGTGGTGCAGTGGTTAAGAATCCACCTGCCCATGCAGGGGACAAGGGTTCGATCCCTGGTCTGGGAAGATCCCACATGCCGCAGAGCACCTAAGCCCGTGCACCACAACTATTGAGCCTGCACTCTAGAGCCCGCGAGCCACAACTGCTGAGCCCACGTGCCACAACTACTGAGCCTGCGTGCCACAACTACTGAAGCCCATGCACCTAGAGCCCGAGCTCCGCAACAAGAGAAGCCACCGCAACGAGAAGCCCGCGCACTGCAAATAAGAGTAGCCCCCACTTGCCGCGACCAGAGAAAGCCAGTGTACAGCAACGAAGACCCAAAGCAGCCAAAAATAAAATAAATTAAAAAAAAAATTTTAAATACTTAAAAAAAACAGAATACATGCTAATATGGGGAGAATTTATAGATTCACCTCTAACCATTTGAGCTATTGGCTTAATATTTTAGACTTAAGGAAAGAGCTCTTGGACCTCTGATTTTGCGTTCATCACATTTGAGTAATGCTTCTTTTTAGCCCTATAATAATGTCCTCTTTTTTTCTAAAGTTAAGTGTAGTAATAAAATTTTTATTGTAATCCAATGCTAACATGATTCTTTCTAAGAATTATGTTTGGTGGATTTAAGCAACCTCAGAAAAATATTCAGGCTAAGATTTTAGAAAGATATGTTTGGTGAAAAGAGCACTGTTATAGATTAATGTTTTAGGAGGATTTCCTGAGAATATACCTTATTCTGTCTTGTCTTTTACTTTTAAACTTGAAACTAGTAGTTTTCAACTATTAATTACTTTAAGAATCACCTGAAGACACATTAAAATATGCAGAATTCTCAGGCCCATCTCAGAAGGATTCTGATTTAGCATAAATAGGGGAAGAAGGGTGTTACAGACTAAATGGCTGAGTCCCACCAAATTCATTTGTTGAAATCCTAATCTTGAATGGGAATGGTATGGGTAGAGCCTTTGGGAGGCGAGTAAGTCATGAGGGTGGAACACTCATGAATGGGATTAGTGCCTTCGTAAGAGAGACCCCAGAGAGTTCTCTCACCCCTTCTACTATGTGATGACTCATCAAGAAGATGGCCCTCTATGAACCAGGAAGTGGGTCCTCACCAAACACCAAAGCTGCCAGCGCCTTGATCTTGGACTTCCCAGCCTCCAAAACTGTGAGAAATAAATGCTTGTTGTTTAAGCCACCAAGTCTATGTTGTTTTTGTTGTTACTGTTGTTATAGCAGCCCTAATAGTCTAAGACAAGGGAGTTAGGAGCCTACATATTAAGAAATAGCTCAGGTCTTGTGTTCAGGGCATCTGCAGGCCTCACTTGGAGGGACACAATATTGATCCTGGGCTTCTAGACTCTACCATGAGTTCTATGAAGGGAGGGCTGTGTTTTCATTATCTTGGTATCCCTGAACTTATTATAATTCCTAGCACGTTCAGGGCAGAGCTATATAAGACTTACAGACACCGGCTTTGCAGTCGGATAGACCTGGATTTACACGCTGGCTGCAAGACTTATTAGCTCTGGGATAGGGGCTGTAACCTCTCTAGACCTGGCTTGGTCCTCTGAATGCTGAATACAATGACACCTGCCTCCCTAAGGATTACGGAGCGTCAACGAGGCTATGTTTCCACAGAGCTTGGCACAGTGCCTGGGGCAAGGGATTTGGAGTGAGATCTTGGTACTGTAATGATGCTATTATGACCAGCATACAAAACTGCTACCATTGGGGTTCCTGACCAAGGAAGAACTGCCAAATAGAATCAAAGTTCCTCTTCATCCAGGGCTGAGACTGCATCCAGTATACCACAAGGCTGAAATCAGGCAAAGGCTATTTCGGAGAAAGTGATATAGACCTGGATGACCCAGTGAGGCATCCTGACTCCCTAACACGAGAAAAGCAAGTACAAGGTGGTCTTACCATGGAGGCTTACTTTGACAGTTTGCTAGCCTTTCCTATCAAAAAAATGTAGCTCCGTCACATTCTGGACTCTATCCAATATTATTAGAAATCCCTTCTTCTTCCTTCTGTGAGGAAGGGAGACAAAGAGGTAAAGAGAGAAGGAGGAAGCAGACCAATCTCCTCCCCTCACCAGGCACAATGAAAGGACCCCTCCCCATAAAATGTATTTGTTTGGGTTGTTATCATTTATTATTATTATTGTCATAAAACTTTGTGAATTATAAGAGTAGCTGATCTTTATTTAGTGCTTACTGTGTGGTCTACTGTGCTGAGATTTCTTCCTATTGTGTCTCACCGAATCCTCACAGGAAGCCCTGTGAGGTTGGTACTATTTTTATCACCATTTGGACACAAGGAAAGTAACGCTTGGAGAGGTGAAATAATTTGTTCAGGTAAGTGGTGTCAAAACTTGGATTCTGTCTAATGAGCAAATGTAGGACAATGTTAAACATGCATTAGTGATTAAATTGAAATAGAAGGAAAACTTGAGTTTCCCTGAATTTGAGGAATTTGCTCCCAACTTAAAGCTTGGGTGTATGTCATGGGGTGAGAGAATCTGCTTTGCCTTTGTCTAACGAAAAATGGTCCATGAGACGCAAAACAAAACAACAACAAAAAATAGAGCTGAAGAGCTTAGTTAATTTATCTATGACTTGCGTTACTCAGAAAGAAGAAATTACAATTCAAGTTCTCCTGCGGCTTAATTATAGGCCTCTGTGCTGTGCACAGTACACTAAGTACTAATAATAGGGACCATCCAGAACCAAATTCTCTAGAGACCTCCCAACTCCCTTGGGTCTGTTTAGGACAAGTGATAAGAAAACAGTGTTCTATATGAAGGAGCAGGAGGCTCCTAGACAGTGTGAATCTTTTTTCTTGTTAATGAAGTAAAGTGAACATTTTTGCTCATGTAAGACCAACAGCAGAAATGAAAAGCCATTTTTGTTACTGACCTCCGTGCTGCAAAAGAAATATCCATTCAGTGTGTGAGCTAGGAAGTGATAAGGCCTCATCAGGAGACGTGCCCTGCGCTGCTTTGGCACAGAGACCCAGAAGAAATGGTCCTATTTTTAAAGGGCTTTTCTACTTCTGATACAATTTGGGCCCTTTTCCTAAATCATCTTTGAATCAGAATAGCAATTCTTTTTCTCCCACTTGGCTGGAGTGTTAAAGAATCTTTGGAAAATGTTCAATAAATGTCTTGAGCTCTATGTAAATAGGAAAGATGAAGTTATTTGTAAAAAGGATATCAAAGAAAAGCTTAATATGATTCAACTTTTTCTATATTAGGAAGCAAATACATTTATTACAGTGTACAAAAAAGGTGGAATTACTTCATGGAATAGAACATACACTGGCTGCAACATAGTAGGTTTCTAAGTATCTGTTGAATGAATTAATGAATAAAAAATATGACTAGGAGACCTCATTAAAAACAAATTAGAAAGTTGAACACATATAATAAATAACATTTGTACCTACCTTTGTAATTTAGTCTTTTACCACCAAAAGAAAGCCTTATTTAAAATACAAAGAATATGGAGGCTTGAAATTCAAGATGGAGGTATGAAAGAACCAGGAATATCTGGGTCTCAAGGCCAAGTCACAGCTAAGCTAACAAATTCAATTTTTATTAGATCAGAAAGAACATGTTTAGAACAGACTTAGGTAATGGAGAAGTCGTGGCCAGAGAGTGCATGTACCTGCTGGGGTGAGGCTGGGGTCCACCAGATGGGCTGGGGTCTTAGGGTTGGAGTCAGGGCCTGGGGGACAGGCAAGGGCACACATATCCTTCTCCAAATTTTCTATGCCCTGTGAGGGAAGACTTCATTCCTTTTCAAGGTCACCTTTGGCGGACAGTCTGAATTCAGTGGCATCCCAGCTCTGGCCCAGATCAAAAATTCTTTTCTTTGATTGCCCCAATCTACCACCCACGCAAGATGTTAGTATAGCAGAATTTACTGATGGTTTGGGGTAGCAAAGAGGACTTCCAAGACAGAATCACACACAAATAAATTTAAAACTTAATATTAGTCATCTCTTTTGCAAATCTTTTCAAGCACTGTGCCACCAGAAGCTTCCTGCTGGCTAATATTTCCCCACATGCCTCCACCTTGATGCGTGACCTATCACTGTCTTTCTCTTTCTTGAAACTTCTTTTTTCCTCCTATTTCCCCTTACTCCAAATTCAAGTTAGCTTCTTCTAGAAAGTGTCCGAGTCCTCACTTTATCTGGCCCCAGCCCCTCCATGATGAGCACAGAGCTTCTGCTATATAAAAATACATGCCAATGCAGGTAAGTTGCTCAGCAAATTCAGTTCTCCTCCTGAAAAGAATTCTGAAGTTGACCCTTAAGATAACCTTTTGACATTGTTTTCCCTCCTCACGAGCACATGAAGACAATGAAGATCTACACCAAAGGGTGGTTTTCCTGCTAACAATTGTTAGCTTGCTAACAATTGTTAGCTTTCTAACCTTTCCATTTCATCCTTTAGGCTTTAAGATACTGCTTACTCCAACTATTAGCTGAAGCTCTGATCATTATAAAGTTGTCAACCAATCATGGTGGACTTACCTTTGTATTTAAAAATGAACACACACACACACACACACACACACACACACACGGGAGATGTTGGTGTTGGACACGGGAGACATATCTTTGATATCTGACTTAGGGTTTGCTGGAAGGTTCCATGTTGTCAGTGACTCCTGCAGATTTGAGCCTGAAGGAATCTGATATAGGGTTATCAGCTTCTTAGGAGTCAGGTGATAGCGGGGCCTGATTCCTTCTGTTCCTCTTCTCTGATCTCAGTACCTGTGAGATCAGCTCTGCCAGCTCTTTTATCTTATTTCTGGTCTGGCGGAGCAGCTATATATAAATTCCTTGCTTCTGAGGCTAGTTGGGTCTCAAGATAAATTTTGCAATTTACTTCCAGGAAGATTGTAGCATAAGTGCAGGTTTACCTGCCCCGCAGCTATTCTAGGATCTGATAAAAAGGAATAAAAGCAAAAATAAGTGTTAAAAATACAGAAGTGTAAAAACGTGTTAAAAATACAGAAGAGGGGTATGGTATGAACTCTACATTCAGCGTTAGGAGAGTCTGTCCCATGTCATGTAATTTGGGCTGAATGCAAGGGTAGTAAAAGGCATCAACCTGCAACCTTCCATCTTGAGAAGGATCTACTCCATCTAGACTCTGTCATGGATATTGCCACTGTCCAATGAGGAATGAGACCCCTGAACCACAGCCTGTTGACTAGTGTGCTGCTTCTACTCTTGCCTCTGCTTTGTAGGGCTCAACAAGTACTTGTATTCAAGGAATAAATGCCTTATTTATTTCTCCATCACCCAGAGATGTCTTGACTCTCCACTATGGAAAATGAGGAAATTCATGCACATTTTGTTCCCTCCATCCCCCTTCAATTCACTCCACCTCTAGCATCTGTTGGCCTCACCTTCATCCTGTAAGGCTAGTGTTCATTTGCACTGTAGCCTTCGATGTAACATAGGCTTCTGGACTTGTTCTATGGGATGATTCCAAAACCGAAAAATTAAAAAGCCAATAAACAAGATGCTTAATATGACTGTGTAAAATATTCACAAGTGGTGTGATCAGATTCACAAAAAAAGGAAACATACACTGGTTCCTCCAACCTCCACCAAAGTCGAGTGGATTCTCCTCTCATAACATTCTATTTAGTCCTTAAAATAGTGCCATGTTTTAGCTTGCTTCATCTCTGTTTGTAACTTTCTCTTTCAGCTTTTTTCTCTTGGAGTTGCTAATTGCCTTTCTTTTATCTTGTGGAGAGAAGAATTCTATGCCTCTTTCATCATTGTTATCCAAAATATTCAATTTAAGAATCCTGATATTTGTTGAAAGTGAACCCCTTTTCTCTCACCTAAGTTCCTCTTGGAGATATCTGAGTTGTCATCCTCGTAAATCTTTCCCTTGCAGACATTAATACCAGTGTCTTAGAGCCCACCCCTTTTTCATGGATTCCTTTTTACTTATGTTGGGATGTTTTCTCGACTACAATTCTCTTTTTCCAGAAAATGTAGAGGAGGTAAATTTTCTGAGCATATCAATATTTTTGATTCTACACTTAATTGATAATTTGACTAGGTAGAAAATTCAGCATTTAAAATCATTTTCCCACAGGAGTTTGAAGTCACTGATCCAATGTTTCTAGCTTTCAGAGTTCTGATTTAAAAAATTGTTGGCAATTTGCTTTTCATTCCATCTTAACTCTTTTTAGGTCCCTCCTCTCTGGAAGCTTTTTGGTCTTTATCTTTAAAGTTCTAAAATTTTATCCACACTCTTTGAATTTCACAGGCTTTTTCAATTTGAAAAGTCATGTATTTTCAGGCTTAGGAAATATTCTATTTTTACTTTTATTATTTTTCCCCGATGGTTTCTTGTTTTTCTTTACTCTCTATTGGGAATCTTTTCTAAATGGGCAGTAGACTTATGGAATCCATCTCCTTGTGTCGTAATTGAATTTCTCATATTTTCCACATCTTCCCCCTCCCCATCATATCTGGCAGGTTTATTCCGACTACTGATTTTTTTCAGGCCCAACATATATATGAATATAAATTAATTTCTAAGAACTCCATGTTTTGTTTCCTACTATCCTATTCTTATTTAATGGACATGGTAACTTCTCAGGATAGTCGTAATAATATTTTTGTTTCTTAAATTGTGGATTTCTTCTAGGCAGTTATTCTGTTTATTCATTTTTTCTCAAATGTTTAATAATCCTTAATGTTCCATTCATATTTATAGATAAAAACTAGTCTTATTAATGCAGGTAGCTAGGGAGAATTCCTCTGCCATTATGTTCATCTGTTTCTCCAATAAGTATCTCCCTTTGCATTAGTTTTCCAGGGCTGCTGTGGTTAAAGTACCACAAAACTTAAATAACAGAAATTTATTCTCTCACATCTCTGGAGGCTAGAAGTCCACAACAAGGTGCAGGCAAGGTTGGTTCCTCTGAGGGTTTCGAGGGAGAATCTATTCCATGCCTCTCTCCTAGCTTTTGGTAGTCTCAGACATGCCTTGGCTTGTAGATGGCCATCTTCTTGTGTCTTCACATTGTCCTCCCCCTTCACATTGTCTGTCTCTGTGTCCAAATTTCTCCTCTGTATAAGGACACCAGTCATATTCGATTAGGGCCCACCCTAATGACCTCATCTTAACCTGATTCTCTACAAAGATCCAATTTCCAAATGAGTCACATTCACAGGTACCGGGAGCTAAGACTTCAGCATCTTTTGGGGAAACAATTCAACCCATAACACCTCTCGGTGGGAGATCAATAATGGGTTTTATGTTGATTAGTAAAGATTGGCAGTTGGTCTGGTAAATTGAGAAAGACTAGTTGAGAAAAACTAGTCCTCCAAAGCCTCACTCCCAACCTCCCTCATCTCAGCGGATTATTTAGTCATTTAATTTCTTTAGAGAGCTGATGGTCACATACTATTGTAACCAGATGAGAGAGGAAGGATGGTGGAGAAAGGGTTCCCTTGTTTTCTCTAAAACACCCACCTTTGCTATCATAATCGATTCAGGTGTTATAACAAGATACCACATACTGGGTAGCTAAACAACAGGAATGTATTTCTCATAGTTCTAGAGTCTGGGAAGCTCAAGGTCAGGGTGCCAGCAGATTCTGTGTGTGGTGAGGACCTTCTTCCTGGTTTGCAGACAGCTGTCTTCTGGTTTCCTCACATGGCAGAGAGAGTAAGATCTGGCCTCTTTTTCTTCTTGTGAAAACACTAATCCCAATGTGGGGCTCCACCCTTAAGACCTCATCTAAACCTAATCACCTCCCAAGGGACCCATGTCCTAATACCATCCATTAGGAGTTAGGGTTTCAACATATGAATTTTGGGGGGACACAAACATGCAGCCTATAACATTTATTTGGCTTCCTTTTAGAGGTGGGAAATTCCTTCTCTTTATTTGAGTTATTTTAAGCACACAGATCAAAATGTATTTCAAAGATACATATATAAACTTGACTAGATGTGCTTTGCCCAAAACCAGAATGCCCCGTGATTTGTTAAGGATCTGGATGTTTCTTCCTGCTCAATGCTTGATTCCCCCTCCTTCATAGGGTCGGCCTCGGTCCTACCTGCCCTTCTGGCAGGGCAGGACGCTGAGTCAGGACCCAGCTGAGGGCTCTTGTCTGTGCACAGAATCCCTAGACTAAACATAAATCCCAGGTCATGGCCAGAATGCTTTAACAAGGGTTGTCCCACTAGAAGGGCAATATTCCAAGGGTACATGAATGAGCAAAAGTATATGGGGCAGATGGGATGAATGCGGGAAAGCACAAAAGTAACTTGCAGAGTATCGAAGAGGAAAAAATTAAAGCGCAAGTCTGGATTAGATCTGAAAAAAACATGATGCTTCCTAGAAGGCACCCTTTGAAATTCTCAAAAAAGAATGATTGAGGCACATTAAGAGGGACTACTGCTATTCAAATGGAAAGTTAAACTTGGGGAACCACCAGCTCTAAAAATGTAAGTTACACATCCACACAGTTTGCACCAAGGTTGGGTTCCATTTGTACTGGGGGCACATGTCAAGCAGGGTAGGGTTTCATAAGAGAGAACTTCATTTTCGAGGACACCTCGCCTGAGTGCCTGCCTGAGTCAGAGACAGAACGCAGACCGTTCTGAACCAGGAGTTTACTCTATGCTAATTCTTAATTTCAGAAACGAGTGAATGTGAGAGCGTGATGTATGGGGATTCTGATCAGGAGGGACAGTTGCACTGCCCGAGCCGGTGTCCCTCGTCGTCTTCCTCCTGGTGCTGAGGTCCAGGACAGCAAGCTGTCTAAAAGAAAGACCACAGCCCCGCAATGGCACAGGAGCACTCCTGCCCTATGACAATAGAACGGTTAGCAATCCTTACCTTTCTTTGGGATTATTTTACCATTAGAGAAAAGGCAGTCAGCAAAGAGTCATTTCATGTCAAAGCTCAGAGGGGCTTTCTGAGTTTGTACAAGGTGATTTTGATAGTTAGCTAACCTGATGGAATGTTCTGGGAGTGCTTCTGTTCTGTTCCCGTAGTTTCCCTGTGGTAGGGGGTGACAGGTGGTATTCTCTCTTCTGCTGGAGCTTTGGAGAAAGCTACGTTTCCAGTCTGTCCTTAGTTGCTGAAACCTTCCATTCTGCCTGTGTGCAGCACTCTCTCTATTATATATACGATACTATTCTGCCCTATCTTCTAGCTTGAACAGAAAATTAAAATCCCTTCTTTCTTCCAAGTGTCTGTTGTGGTACAGGCTGTAAACACCATCAGCACCATCAAGCTCTCAGCGTGAGTTGAAAACCTCCAGAGCTAATGGCTCCAGCAACTTCCCACTGCCCCAAGAGAGGGTCACTGCATTTTAACTTCTGTGTGTCAGCCTCCATGGCTGTTTTGGGGGTGCGTGATGTGGCGGAAGGAGGCAGAATAGCCTTTAAAATCCGTTGGAGGTCAATGTATTCCATTATATACACAGTGCTTCAAATTCAGTTTTAACCTTTGATGAAATTTGCAGTGTTGGAAATTTTTATGCTAGAGCAGACACAGGAAATCACAGGTGCAACTCATTTTGGTTTTGACTTACGATCACTGCGGGGCACCTAGAATTTTTATAAGAAAGTCTCTCTTTAACTTGAGTGTAAAGTGTCAGGAGTCCATAG
Organism: Eubalaena glacialis; assembly: GCF_028564815.1. Lineage (NCBI taxonomy): Eukaryota > Metazoa > Chordata > Mammalia > Artiodactyla > Balaenidae > Eubalaena > Eubalaena glacialis. The sequence continues at coordinate 13,511,815 of NC_083731.1, read as the reverse complement.
CTTGTCTCTGTAATGTACATTAATAGGTAATATTGATTTGTGGAAATTAATTACTAGGAAAACAGCTCTTGCACTTATCTTGCACTTACCTTGTGCTTGGAAAGATTTGAGGGCCCCCTTGTGGCTAGCATAAACCTAACCTGAAAACAGATGAAAAGCTTTGAGCTGGTTTTTTGTTGCCGTTTTTGTTCATTTTTTCCCCTTTCTTCTTGGTTACATTTGTTTGCTTGCTTTAGGGTTTTGAATTTTTTAAATTTTAGATTAACATCAGCATATTCCACATCATTTCAATGGAGGACTCAGAGATGGTAGCTGGTGTCAATTTTAAAAGGACAGGCTGCTTCTCTTTTATGATTATTAAACTTAGATTCTTATCACCAAGAGAAATGATAAATGCAGAGGGGACATGTTTGGGAAAGTTCACAAAACAAGGGAATTGCAGTTGCATTATTCCATTTCTTAAGGGATGCCTCCCCTTTATTTTTAATCCAGGTATTGATTGCCCAAAGGTAGATGCCATCTCTAGCACAGCCCCAAGCTACATTATTTTGAACATCTTAAAGCTTATTATCTCTGATTTACATATAGCAGAGGAAAGTGGGAAAATAAGTATCCTTGTTTGAGTGTTTTAAAATCTCTATGAATACTGAAAGCTATTACCTCTCTGATGCTTCAATCACGCCTCAAGAAAAATATTTGCAACTTCAGGTCACTGTGCTCCACACTTGAATTGATGAAGGGAACACCCAAGGCAAAGTTTAGACAGACCGATTGATTTTTTTTTCTGGGAGATTTAAACTATTGTGCATATATTTTTCTAAATTTCTGTCATTGCATTATTAATTAGGCAGAATTACAGCTGTGCTTCAGAACCCACTGCAGCTGAAAGATGTCATTGAGTGTCCATGTGGTAAGCTGGGCTTCTGGAAGGAACTCGGGCTCTTATTGTGAATAAGTGGATTTTGGAGAGAACCTGATTAGGGCTCCGAGTTACTTCCAGCATAATTTGGTTTCTCCTAGATTAGTTTGTGGAGTGACATTGGCATCTGGTCACAGATGAATCACTAGCCCCGCCTTTTCTTCCTAGCACCAAGGAAAATGTCATGCATGTGAGCTTAAGAAGAAAAAGAAAAGGAAAAATGAAAGAGAAAACCTCTGGTGTTTGGGCCTCGATAGAACCTATGAGAGTTAAAGATGGTGTCTAGTCTATTTCCCCTTCAATGCACAGGTGTAATTAGCATAAACTGCAGTTACATGGCTTGGTAAGAGTGAAAAAGAAGACTGTGGTGTGCAGGTAACACTGGCCAAGAAATCACTTTATTCTTAAGGAACTGAAGAAAATTTCAAGCTCTAACACCATCTTTCTTGATCTTTTGGGCAAGATCCTTTAAGAATACGCATAAATCTACAAGGATTGCATCAAAAGGACCCAGGTTCCATCTAAATAAGCCCCTAGTGGCCAAAAATTAGATAATTTGAACATCAGTAGGGAAAATGACTGCAATGTATTGAAACTCATTCTATATGTTTAGATGCATGAGCTCGTAATGATATAAAAACAAACAAACATCAACAAAAACCCCTTTGGAGGATTCTAGGAAAGCAAATTGTTATTTTGAAAACCAGTGAATAGAATGAGTCAAAATTCATCTACCTTGGAGTATCAAATAGTTGATAGGGGGACGTTTGTCTTCATAGAAGCATGGCAGCTGATAACTGAAGAAGAAAGGATGGTATTAGACTGTCACCACTTTGCAGTCCTCTAACGAATGATCACCAATGGCTGTGGCACCACAAAGGGACAAACCACCAGATATTAGTAACTCCAGATTGAAGTCCACAGCACTGCCTCTGTAGAAACAAGAGTTTATTATTTCAGAATGATTATTCTCCACAACTTTAAATGCTACCTGAAGGTGTATCCATATCCTGGCATTTCTGGCTATTTCTTCTGGGTCCCCCTTTTCAGTGGGTTTCAAGGAGAAAATGAGCTCATGTACAAACCAGTGAAACCCCAAATGTAGACTAATGAGCTAATGACATGTTTTCTTTCTAACTCTTAACTACATTTGGACAAAATCAGACGACTCCACAGTCAGCTCTTGAGGTCAGGCTGTGTCTTGTGTACCATTATACCCCGAGAATCTAACATAGTGTTTGGCATCAAATACATAATCAACAGATATTTTTAGAGAAACAAATAAACTAGTCTAGTAGCTGAAGAAGAAAAAGAAAAGTCTCAGCTTCACTAGTTGTTTGATCTCAGGAACATCCTTGCAGATCTGTGAGCATCAGTTCCTTCATCTGTAAATTCTGCCTCTGATATGATTTTGTACTGAGAATCAAGTGAAATAATGGATGAGGAAAGTGTTTTGAAAACCATTAAGTATGTTATACAAATAGAAAAGCACTATCAGCTGTTTTTTTAAATTATTAACACAGCTTGTTTCATATTTAAAATGTCACTGTGTTGGGTAGTTTCTGAGGCTCTGACATTCATGGAGGAAGGGAAATTCTTGACGTGGATGGTGTGCACTATGTTGAGGGTCTGCTTCTCAGCTACTGCTGGACCCTTTATGGTCATTAGTTTAGTCATTAATTCCCACAGCCCTATGAAGTAAGCATTTATACCCTGGCTATTTAGATGAGGAAACTAAGACTCCCAGAGGTCATATAAGCTAACCAGCTCACACCAAACATGAGATGGACCTGACATTGAAACCCAGATCTTTCTAACTTTAAACTTATTTTCCTTCCACAGCACCTTAGGTGTTGTTCCCAACATGTCTGAAGTTTTGTGTTCACGCTGCATTCGAATGGTAGAGCTTGACTGGCATTTTCCTTGAATCTTCTCTTCCTGAATAAAGGCATCAGAACAGCCAACTTCAGGATCAGTAACCTTTCTGGGACACATTTCTGAGTCTTTGTAGCATTGTGTTTAAAAAGACCTATTTTAAAACCAGAAACAGAATTATGGCATTGCGTGAGGTTTGGCTTTATCTGAATTCCCTTGTGTCGCTATTTCTCACCACCCTTTATTGTCCTGATATGACTACAGCTTTTGGCTTCCAGGTTACTTGGGAGTGTTTAAAAACGCACGGAACTGCAGTAATTCCCACTTGTCTCTAACACTCTTTCCTCAAGTGTGAATTTGTTATGTGGTTGTGAGGGAGCTCAGGAAAACTGTGTTTAGGACTTTTGCCAAGTTCTAAGTATCTAAGAGAGCCTCTGACCCTGAGAGGGGACAGGTACCCCTGCCTCCCCAGCCCCTGCAATGTGCTGCCTCACTCCCATCGACCCACAGGCAAACACAAATCCCTCACCCTGAGGTGCTTATTTGGCTTCTGGAGCTTTGACTTCAAGAAAAGCCTGGACCACTGCAGCAATAAGTCGCGAAGTATCTCTAAGACAGCCTGCCACTTACAAGATGATGGAAGAGACTGTGGGAACTCTCATCACTTTGTGAAATTTCAGACATCATCTAAAAGCCTATGTAACTCAAAGGGTTATTTTGATGACCAAATTGATTAGTGGGAGTACTTAGAACTGTACTTGGACATAGTATGCACTCAGTAAATGTTAGCCATTATTATTATTGCTATTAGTACCAATTTTTCTTTCAATAAATACACTGAATTTAAAAATTCAATAAAAATTTCAATTTTTGTTTTAATAACTAAAGCATTTAGAACTGTACATGGACACAGTATGTACTCAATACATGTTAGCCATTATTATTATTGCTATTAATATCCATTTTTCTTTCACATGGAACTTGCCATATTTTAAGTTACCTTGCTTTTAATCATTGCTTGGGGGATGACCTTCAAGGCACTCTTTCTTTGAGAACTGGCAAGGGATGGAATCAGGTGGGGAATCTCTTAAGTATTTTGTTGAATATGCTAAAATGATTGCCCAGTCCTGATAGCAGAATCTAGGAAAATCCTAACACAAAAGAATCTTTCATGGAAGAATATGGCAAAATCTGGACACAGAAGATTTATTTTTCAGTTTTGTGATGTTTTAGGAAAACCTGTATCAAAGCTGTCAGGTATAAGCCTAAATATCAAAACATGTGCCTTGTCCTTGAATACCCTGATTGACTTCTTTTCCTTTCCAAATTGGCTACTACAAAACAATGGCAATGAAGACACCTCCTAGCTTCTACCCTGTAATTCTCACATTCCCGAAAAGCAGCGCCTGAGAAATTAGCTAAAGAGCGAGCACGACTGAACACGCATGGCCTAATAACACAATCTGAGTGTACTATCTGGTGTTCTGCTTTGCCTGGCTGGGAGTAGAGCTGTGAGTGAGATTGAATTGGTCCTTATCTCACTCTGGGGCGGCTCCAGGCTTCAGGTGGATGCCCGCATGCATAAACCACAGCTTTGCAGAGCAGAGCGCCTGGAAACGTCCTCGTGCCCAAGTCCCAGCGCGGCAATGCAAAGCAGGGCGCCTCTGAACCAAATAATCACAGAAGTCCCTGAATAATGCATGAGAGCAGGACCCTCCCTGGCACATTTGAAACTGTGCTCAGCAAGCCAGCAGAAACACGTCCCTGGAACATGCATTTCCTGAAATTTATTCTTGTAGCAGCCGCTTGGGGGAAACTGAAAGCAAACATGACAACCACCTGAAAATCATGGCATTTTTGTGAGTCTGAGGCACCTAGGATTTGTGTCAATATTAAGAAGCAATGTGACAAGATTTAAAATGTTATCTTATTGATAAATACTACTTCTTCCTCTGGGGAATTTGGGGGGTGGACTGATCCTCATGGAGAAGTGACCAGTATCGTCCGGAAACCTCTATTTCTTGCTTTTGTTTGGGTGGTTTAGTAACATGTGCAGCTTCCCATTATTAAAGTTAGCTGATACCCAGACTTGCAGAAAAGCTGCATCTCAAGAGGCTGTTTCTGTGAGGACCGGCACTGAATATAATCAGGTGAGGCACTTCCCTCTTTCTGATCTAGATGTCGGCTTTAATATAGCTGCAGTGTGGATGAGTGGGATTTGATTCCACAAATGTTTAGCCTCTAATTTGATATTCCAGCTACTCATTAAGTGTAAAATAAACAAATCTTTTAGGAAGTATGTTTCCTCACCACCATGTCACAAACCCCACCTGGCTGTCCTGGAATGTCCATCTTAGGCTCATGATCTGAACAGGGCATCTTCCTGGTCCAGCTGGGAGGAGGGAGAGCCAGGAGTCTGTTTCATGGCCTTCCCTTGACTTTCAAGTAGACTTGTTTCCTGGCACCCGAAGATGTCAGGCCTCATGGAAGGGCCCTGTCCTCACCTATGCTGACTGTGGTCGGCTGTATTTCGGCATTGTGATGATGAAATGAGGGCAATTCTCTTGACTCAGAAATTCTGTTCCTAGCAATTTATTCACTGCACAAATACTTATGGCTTAGGATGTTCATCAGATTATTGTTCATAGTAGCCCCCACTGCAAACAGAATCAGCTAAATTGTCCAAAACTGGGAGATTGGTCACATAAATTACGGGACATCCATAATTGGAATAGTATGCTCTTAAGGAAGAACATTAAATAAAATGGAAAATATATTCCCCTTGTATTTTTAAGTTTAAAATACATGTTAAAAATATAATGTACAGTATGATCTCAGATCTGTAAAAGAAAGAAATAGATATTTAACTGTGGTTATATCCGAGTGAAGTAATTATAAGTAATTTTCATCTTCTTCTTTTTTTACGGTTCTGCATTGCTCACATTTTCCATAATGACAGTGTGTTGCATTTCTCACTGGGGTTTGGGGGTGGGGATTAATGATTTTAAAAAAAAGACCAGCTACAACCAAAGTATTCTCCCTTGAATGTTACCAGGTACACAGGGAAGAAAAGGGATTCAGAACCCCTCCCCTCCTGAGGGAAGCACAATGGGCTTTCCTCTCCCCAATATCTTACCAACTGAAAAGTGTCAAGATCTCTGGGTAATAAGTAAGATAAAATATGCCTTAGGCAAAAGGGTCTGGCTGCTTTGTAAGTCAGTCACTGTCAGGGAGGAGGTGACGGCAGCTTGGTAGGGGATGCAGGGTTTCTGGATGAAGAAAGATAAGGACACGTGAATGTTTCCATTTTCTCATCACAATGCCAGACATCCTTGGGACCAATTGCTCTGACACACACCATTGTCAGCCCCCGAAAGTTCTTTATTACAACACTTAACAATCATCGTCCCCAATTTCTCATTTGCTTAGAACATCATTCTTAAATTCCTTAATTTGTTTTCAAGGCTCGAATAAAAGGCCCTTTCATCACTGTGTCAAAGGGCAGTCTGATTGCCAAGCTCTAAGTGCTGTGATTCCCCCTATCGGATACAGAATAGTGCAGATAATACTCTACTGAGATAATGAAGAATGGGCAGCCCATAATGAGTGTGCAGCTCTAAAGAGAGTCAAGAAATTAATTCCATTCTGAGAATTTGGAAAATGACTCCTGCACACAATACAGCAGGGTGGAGGGAGAGCTAAGTTTCACTTTTTTAAAATGCGCACATCAGCTTGTGTTTAAGATAGACTGGTTGTCTGTGCCTACTCCCTGGTGTGGACCAAAGAGCTCCTTCAGATGCCCCCAAGGCCACCTTACAGTCACTCGTGGTGTTCTTTCTGAGACGCTGAGCTTCGGCAAAACTTGATTATATGTAGAGAAAACTCATTTCAAAGTCTGCAGGGCAAGAGGAAGGAGGAGAGATTATTTCCTATACATTTCACAAGGTCTAGGCGAAGGGAAATCGTTAGCCTGGGCTAATTCTGTTGGCTAAGGCACCAACAGAAGTTTCCTGGGGACAATCACCATGAGAATTCCTAAAACAGTGGCTGATAAAATGTATCTGTTTATTAATTCCATGAACATTGAACAACTGCACATCCATGATGTACAAGGTGATGTATCATATGCTCTGGAGGCTGAAGGATGAGTAAGACATAAAGCCAGTTCAAGGGATAAGACATTCACTGGTCCCGGAATGAAGATAAAAGCATGAGCGGCACATGTTTCAGCGGGTGGGGGTGAGGGAGAGGATCCCTTCTGCAGAGGACATCGAAGGAGGCTGATGGGAGGAGTTTCTAGATGAACTGGTTTTTAGGAATGCTTCGAACTGTGGATTGTGGAGATATTAACTGTGTTACTTGATTTTACAAGAGGTAAGCTGGTGTTGGAAGGAATATACTTATCAACCCTCCCTGTGAACCTGGCATCTTGTAGGTTCCTTCAAATATGTTCTCACTGGATAGGCATGTCATAGCCTCATGGAAGTGAATATCTTTTATTCACCACAGGCACAGTGATTCCAGGGATTTCTACTCCGCCTCGTTTCACCTTTTCACCGTTCTGATGCGCACACCAGCACTGCCTCTTTTACATCACAGAATTGAAAGGGAAGGCTTAGATAGCAGGAGGAAGGGAATACGGAGGAGGAAAAGGTAGTTTAGAAGAAGCTGACCGTGAGGAAGAGGAGCAAACGGTGAAGGTTGGGTGTGTGATAGTTCTTCAATTCTGATTCTTTCTCATCAGTACCCACGGTTCTGGGTTCTTCCCTGCTGGTCTCTCACCATGGCTGTCCAACGTCTCTCCTGGTCTCTGCCTACTTGTATCCATCCTAAACTCTATTGCTCCGTGAATCTTCCTAAATCAACGCTTTTCCTATTTTAGCAATTCACAGGTGCATGTAGAGCCCGTGACAATTTGGCCTCAGCCTCCTGTTGTAGCTTATGTCCCTCTTTTCATTCATTCATTGATTGACCAAACATCCAGTGAAATGCACAACATGAATTTCCTGGTCTCATTAGGCCACTCTGCTCTCTGTACCTTCTGAAATGTTCTCTTAAATATTCTTTGTCTACTGCTTACCTCCATGACTTGCTAATCCATGCCTCTTTTTCTAATCTACCACGTTTACACCTACAATACTTGAGTACATTCTATTTTTTTTTTCTCCACATTTCCTAGAGCAGCTCCTTACACACAACAAACCCTCAATAAGCATGTGTTAATTAAATGACTTGCTAATTAAAGAAATGAGCAATTATACAATAAACTGCTTGGTGAAATACAGGTTCTTGAAGCAGAGGGGAAGGAAACTACTAAGTTTAACATTAAAAAAACTCATTTCTATGAATTATCTGGTGCATGAAATATTCTGCTTTTTACCCGAAGTCTGTATTGACTGTCTCTCTCTCTCTCTCTCTGCATATCAACCATCACAATCGAATGATGGATGTATTAGAAGATTATATGTATTTTTATTCTTTTCACACATTTTGGACATTCAAAAGTAACGTCAGATTAGTTTTTAGGGGAGAAAAGAAGGGCCTATTTATCAAAGGCAGTATTAACCTTAGTCATTAAAATACACTTATCTCGTATGAAGGTCATTTCTTTTCCACGGCATCATTTATTGAATGTCTGCAGTGAGTAGGATTTGTGGAGGTGCTATGGGACACCAAGCCTAAGGTCCAGTGGTCAAAGAGGAACTTAAAGGGTAGATGTGACCAAGACTTTCGTATGCACGTTAAAAGCGCAGTAAGTGATGCAGTAAATCCTCGAGGCCAGAAAGGTCAGGGGAGATGGAGATGAGGCTTGAGCTGGGCCAGGAAAGACGAGCAGGATGCAGATGAGTGAAGGAAAAGGCAAAGACTGAGGGAAGGCAGTCATGTCCTTGTGCTGTGTTTAGAATTTTTTAATAGGATTACCTTACTGCAGAGCGAGAGACTGAAACGTGTGTGTTCCGTGTATTTGTACTTTCGTAAGCCATGATGGTCCCTAGGATAATCATCAGTTAAAATAATCATTGAACTAACCAAGGTGCCCCGTCCCCTAATGCCCCTGAGTACACGGGGCTTTGCCATCATTACCCTGAGGCCACAAGAATAACAATTCTAAAGAGTTGTAATTGTTTTTCAGACATTCGTAAATGAATTCGCCCAAACTCTCAATGAAGCAGGTGGCAAATGGAAGATGTGCTGGCAACACGCTGTCCCTGAGACAGAAAAAGTTACCGTCTTTGGGATCGTTCAGGTCCAGGCAGAACACTCCCTTAACTTGATGGTTAGCATCTCTCCCACTTTACCAAAATCACTGGGTGCCTGAGATCTCCTTGAGGACAATGTCTTAGTGATCTCGGGGTCCCCACTGCCTAGCCCCAGTGTGTGGCAAATACCAGGGGCTCAATCAATGTTTGGAGAATTACCAGGTGAGTGAATGGATGGATGAAAGGAGGAAATAATAGTTTGCTTATTAATGTTTCCAAAATCTGGGGAAAGTTTAACTGCCAGGACAAGTGTTGGAACAGATGAGACTCTGCCTCAGCTTAGGAGGTTGAGTTAAAAGGGACCGGTGTTGATGAGAGTCTCTACATGTGGCCACATGGCCGTTGCTTGAGAGCAGCTTGTCCTTCTTCTCTGGTCTCTGTTTTACCCTCCATTGTGCTGTTGAACAATTAACGTTTGAAAAGGAAAGTTGCAGATTTCAGAGTATTTTTAAGAATTTTCCTTAGATTGGAATAGATTGGGAGTTTGGGATTGACATGTACACACTGCTGTATTCAAAACAGATAATCAACAAGGACTGTATAGCACAGGGAACTCTGTTCAATATTCTGTAATTACCTAAATGGGAAAAGAATTTGAAAAAGAATAGACACATGTATACGTATAACTGGATCACCTTGCTGTATACCTGAAACTAACACAACACTGTTAATCAACTATAACCCAATGTAAAATAAAAATTTTTTTAAATAAAATATTTTGTATTTCTAAAAAAAAGAATTTTCCTTAGAAACTAAATTGGGAGTTATGGGAGCAGAAGAAAATGAGTTTCCATTGTTTGGGAACAGGGAAGAGAGTCATGAAACTGGAGTGAAGCTTGTACACAATGAAGGTTGGGCGTGTGGCCTGGAGGTAGACATCATTTCATCAATGACTTTTGCAGTTTTCTGTCTGATAGTAGAGAAGCAAATGAAAGTAGAGAAAAAAATAGAGATGAGAAAAAATGCTTTTAATGAATCAAATTGTGTTTTCTTCTTCAATAATTGGGTGTTCTTCAACCCTATTTTCTTTTTACTATTATTCTAGCTTTCTATTTTGACTGCTTTGCAAGATTGAGACAAACAAATAAAACATACATGAGAATACGTCTGACTAAAGCAATACCCAAATGCTCTTAGGCACTTGGTTCCAGAACCACAAGATGGGACAACTTTGTACTTCATCAATATGAATGTCGCACTTGTCCATTTTTGTGTCTTGATGTCAGAGTTAGTTTTCGTTACAAATGGACCTCTGACCTATTTGGCTAGTAGAACTTGCAGACATTTGGGGCTTATTTTACTCATGTAAACAGCACTGTACAACTTAGCTAGTCTTTGTTAAATGCAGTGTTACATTGAATAAAGTTAAATTTGAAACCAAGATCATTTTAAAGTGTAAGCCAGTTTCAGTTAGATTTGAGACCATGTGGATTCCAACCCAAAGAAAGCACAGGGAACACTATGGCCAATTAATTTCCCCAAGTGAGAACAAAGCCTCTCAGATTCCAGCAGCAAGTTCCAGTTAACCCTTTATGTCACAAACTGTTGTAATTCCCAGCCCTAAAATCCTCCAGCTCTTATGATTATTTGAAAAATCTGGATTGTGTCTAAATTTGAGACACATAAATGGGGTTGAGTCTTATCAATTGATAGTCATCATCTTTTTTGTTTAAATCCTCTTTTTTGTGTTTTCCGTTTTGTCCAATTAACAAGGGAACTTACAGATTTCCCATTTGTGATCTTATTTGAGCATTCAAAAATCTGTCTGATTTAAATTATTCTGTCCTGATGTGTTTGTCATCCTTAACCCACCTAAGTTACATTATAGCCATCATCATCATCACTGTGTCTGTATATTTATTATGTAACTGTTTTGTGAAATAAAAATCAGTCTCTGCCTGTAGAATTGAAATGTGAACAAGTTTCAACATAGGACCAAAGCAGGATTAATAATGTCATGTCATATAATATTCAACCATGGTAATATCCACTCTGAGAAAAACTTTATTGTCAACATTTCCTTGTGGAACCCAGAAATATGTCAGTCATTTTCTGCTTTCCCTACTGACCTTTTGGGAAATTTTCTTCCGCTGATGGAATTGTCATTCTGTCACAGGGAAAGACAACAGAGTAATGTAAAATGGTGATTGGCAAAAGCAAGGGCTCAGGCTGGCCTTTCTGTGGTGGTTTCAGTACATTCCTCCTCTTGATTTAAAGGGAAGCAAGTGTTACTTAAGATTTTGAATTTTCTTTAGCACATTTCAAAACTGGCTAGACATTCAAAATAACTCAATACAGTAAATGTATTGTTTTAAATATTATAGTTCATCAATTCCTTTTTAAAAGCAGCATGAAAAAGAGTGTACCCTTAAATACTTTTTTTTTGCCATTGCTTTTACTAGCTATACATTTTTTCTTAGTTCCAGTTTAGGTTGTCAAGGGAAGACTGGTCTTCTTTTCAGAACTTTTCAGGACCGTTTTTGTCTGCCCAGGGGCACCCTGAGTGTCACTCCTGGTGATAAAGATGGGGCGGGCAGCCCATTCCATTGGCAGCTGCTCAAATGATGAGAAAGATTTTCCTTACTTGGAATCAATGTTTGCTTTCCTCTAATGCCTACTGCTGTGTCTTTTTTTTTTTGTTTTTAAACATCTTTATTGGAGTATAATTGCTTGGCATTGTTGTGTTAGTTTCTGCTGTATAACAAAGTGAATCAGCTATACGTACACATATATCCCCATATCCCCTCCCTCTTTCGTCTCCCTCTCACCCTCCCTATCCCACCCCTCTAGGTGCTCACAAAGCATGGAGCTGATCTCCCTGTGCTATGTGGCTGCTTCCCACTAGCTATCTATTTTACATTTGGTAGTGTATATATGTCCATGCCACTCTCTCACTTCTTCCCAGCTTACCCTTCCCCCTCCCCGTGTCCTCAAGTCCATTCTCTACGTCTGCATCTTTATTCCTGTCCTGCCCCTAGGTTCTTCAGAACCATTTTTTTTTTTTAGATTCCATATATATGTGTTAGCATAATGAGGTATCACCTCACACCAGTCAGAATGGCCATCATCAAAAAATCTACAAACAATAAATGCTGGAGAGGGTGTGGAGAAAAGGGAACCTTCCTTCACTGTTGGTGGGAATGTAAATTGATACAGCCACTATGGAGAACAGTATGGAGGTTCCTTAAAAAACTAAAAATAGAACTACCATATGGCCCAGCAGTCCCACTACTGGGCATATACCCTGAGAAAACTATAATTCAAAAAGACTCATGTACCACAATGTTCACTGCAGCTCTATTTACAATAGCCAGGACATGGAAGCAACCTAAGTGTCCATTGACAGATGAATGGTTAAAGAAAATGTGGCACATATATACAATGGAATATTACTCAGCCATAAAAAGAAACGAAATTGAGTTATTTGTAGTGAGGTGGATGGACCTAGAGTCTGTCATACAGAGTGAAGTAAGTCAGAAAGAGAAAAACAAATACCTTATGCTAACACATATATACTGCTGTGTCTTTATCTGTCGACTTTTCCAAATCTCTTCTGGCCTCTTCACACCTCTCTTTCCCTTTTGAGCCAGTGGTGCCCTGATCTTCACCTGATCATTCTGAAGCTAACCATTTATAAAATGTATCTCTTCTCAATGTTCCAATAAATGCCATTAGATGAGATGAGACCCGTGATTATAATAACCACAACACCTGACAATTAATAGGCATTCAATAAACATTAGTTACATTTTTGTTTTTAAAATATCAATATGGTGCCCAGGAAAGCACAAAAGCTTTGAAATCAAATAGGCCTAAATTTTATTGCATCAAGTATTAATTTGCTCTAGGATCTTGGGCTGTATTTTTCACCTTTCTCAGTCTCTGTGTTCTCAGCTTTTTTTAAAAAAAAGTCATGATAAAACCCATTTTACAAAGTTATGTTGAAGGTTGTCTGTGCCAGTATCCATAAAGTACCTAGCCCAGTTTCTAGCACACAGTAAGTGCTAAGTTAATATTAGTCTCCACACACAACACATCCTTCCCCTACCCCACCCACCTCTTAACCCAGAACACCCCTGTGAACAGGAAAGATTAAGGAGGCTTGGCTTCCAGCTTTGCTCTTTCTAGTCACATGACTTTGGGTAAATCATTCTAACCCCCTTGCACTGTTTCCCTATCAAATAGTCCCCCGTGTCTACTACAAAAGTTCCTCTTAAGGATCAAATAAAATATCAGATGGGTGATAACGTTCAATAAACATGGCGTGTTCTCTTAATGGAAGGTATTGTTATTGCTGGTAGTGATTGAACAGTGAATGGTTGCTGAATGAATTATTGCTGATCGATCCCCCCAACCCCACCCCTCCCCACCCTGGAGCAGAAAGAAAAAACCCAGCAAATAGTACTGAAAACCGACTCATGCGTGTTTATATTACAGAAACACGCACATAGGGGAACATGGCCCGACAGGTGCAAATCCAGGCAGATATTCTCCCGTGACCATCTGGCAGAAAAACCCATTGAGTCAATGCTGATACAGACGCTACAGAGGCGCGGGATCCCAGGGTTATAGTTACGGCGGACTGACGCTCTTCGTCTGATCTCTTCCAGGAATTTCTATTACATCACCATGTTGCGGGATCCGGTGTCCCGGTACCTGAGCGAGTGGAAACACGTCCAGAGAGGGGCCACGTGGAAAACCTCCCTCCACATGTGCGATGGGAGGAGCCCCACCCCCAACGAGCTGCCTACCTGCTACCCCGGGGACGACTGGTCTGGGGTCAGCCTACGGGAATTCATGGACTGCACCTACAACCTGGCTAACAACCGCCAGGTGCGCATGCTGGCCGACCTCAGCCTGGTGGGCTGCTACAACTTGACTTTCATGAACGAGAGCGAGCGGAACGCCATCCTGCTGCAGAGCGCCAAGGGCAACCTGAAGAACATGGCCTTCTTCGGGCTCACGGAGTTCCAGCGGAAGACGCAGTTTCTCTTCGAGAGGACATTCAACCTCAAGTTCATCTCCCCCTTCACGCAGTTCAACGTCACGCGGGCTTCCAACGTGGAGATCCACGAGGGCGCCCGCCGGCGCATCGAGGAGCTCAACTTCTTGGACGTGCAGCTCTACGCGTACGCGAAGGATCTCTTCCAGCAGCGCTACCACCGTACCAAGCAGCTGGAGCGCCGCAGGGACCGGCAAAAGCGGCGCGAGAAGCGGCGGCTGCAGCGGGAGCGCGGGGGCCACCGTCCTGTCCACAGACAGGACGGGAGCCCAGAGCGGGCAGTCACGGAGGACTACACCAGCCAGGTGGTGAGATGGTGACCCCCTGCCCTCCCCTCCTCTCCGCGGGAGGGGGAGGATGAACGGGCGCCCTGCCCGACCTTGGAGAATGTGGGACCATGCCGAGGACGGCTGGCTGGCTGTAGGCGGCTTGCTTGGGATCCCTGCTTCCGCTTTGTCTTCACCTTTATCCAGCTGGAGATGATCCGTCTTGTTCTTTTTCGATCTGCGATATGAAGTAGGGTAGGAATGCATCCAGTAATAGACCACTTTGGAAGGTCAAGGGGAGAAGCACCGAAAAGGAAGGAGTCCTTGGGATCTTTTATTTGCAGCAGCAGCATAGGTTATCGTTTGGGCAACTGGAACCCACCAGGGCACACATGAAAAGCCAAATCATGGCTTGGATGTTCTGCTGAAACTGATCTGTTCATACTGCCTCTTTAATGGAAATACTGCTGTTTAAAGAGAGAGGAAGAGAAGGCTTTTTCAGCCTTTAGATGAGGTTTAACACCAACTCTCTCTTGGCTGTTGGCTGTCATCTGTGAACTCTATTTGAATGTGGGTTCAATCAGAAGTAGTGTAAACATGTTTTGTTGTTACGGTTGTTTTTCAACAAGATTACCCTGCTACTGACCATCACTGGAGACTCACATCCCCTGCATCTTAGCCCTGAGCCATGCTTCCTTCCCCATCTTTTAAGGAAAGGCTAGTAGATTCAGGACAGGCATGCCTGTGGCCCCAGAGAAATGAACATTGATAGGGGCATTCGGGAGAAAACGTGCTTATTAACGAATGCCTACGGAGATCACCATTTACCAGTTTTTATTTTCAGCGTGAGGAATGAATGATAAATTAAGGCGGGGCGGGGAAAGCAGGAGGATTACTACATGTCTAGCATTTCCAATCTGGCTACAGAACTTTAGTTTTTTAAGGACTCTTTCAGAGTTTTACCTCTGTGGAGCAGTCATCTTCTTTGGTACAGTACCACCAAGTTTGAAACACTGCTGTCACAGAGGAAAAGACGTTTACAAAGAATTTGGCCTGAAGACTAGGAACTCAGCTAGCATGTATACAAAATATGGTCAAGGTCACTAAATTAAAAAATAACTGATTTAGGCCATGAGACATGGAACACAGTGGGGCGGTTATCCCAGGAGTTTAGAAAGACTCTACCTCCCGATATCTCGAATATCTCTGGCCTGATAACACTTCCTCCTCACATGATCTCTATCTGTTGTGACAGCGTGGCTACAACAGGACCGAAAAATGTGCTGCATTGCTAAGTGCTTCTTATTCTCACCTTTTCCCAATCGCAACTACAATAACACAAAATTTTTGAGTAATAAGGGGAGACGTATGGCAGAGGGAATAGAAAATCCTTGCCTAGCATTTAGTAGGAGATCGCAGTGAGCAGAAAGTTTCACAACAGATTGATCTGATCAGTCCCTTCAAGGAGCTGAAGGCAAAATGAGTGAACCCACTAAATCAGATGGAAAAGCCTATTTCATTGATATCCAACATGTTTGATGTTTAAGCCAGCTTTACATAAGCCTTGTCTCAGCCTCCAGAGTACTCTCTCTGGGGTTGAGAGTTAATCAACTCACTACTCGCCTGCACAGAGGGGAACCCAGTGTCTCCATCAAAGAGAGATCTGGAGAAGAGGCTTAGATACTTCTTACACTACCCTTGGCTTCATCCGTCATGGGGGGGGAAGGCATCACTGGGGCCTCCCTTGTGCCAGAAACTTTGGGAGACCCTTTTTATACGTCAGATCTAGTCACAAGAAGGTAGATAGTATTAGTCCCAATTAGATGAGGAAAGTGAGACCACAGACAATAAATAGCTTCCTCAAGAGTTGTGAGCTAGGTCTGGCTGACTGCAAAGGGCAAGCCCTTTTTTTCTCCATCATGTTTTCTATATGGGATAAAAGCTTCCTGCAGTCATGCTAGAAGCCGCCTGTTATTGCCCAGAAGGGTTTGTCTCTAACCCATGTGGGTGTGACAGCACTAAGCCAGCAGGGACCCAGAGCCATGTTGCCTTGGGTGAGTCCAGCCCCTTCCAAATCACTGACCCATCAAGGAGCTGAGACACTGATGACGTTATAGGCAATTGTACTTTTTGAGCCATAGATGGGGTGAGTTAAAGGGACCGAGTAACTATCGCTTGTTAGTTGGTAGAGATTAGGCTCACAAAATATTAGCGTTTCCCTTCCTGATGATTTGTTCCTAAGGTAGCGGGGGAAGGAGGATTGCAGCTGGGATTCGTGAGCAGCTTTTTCTCTGTCTTCCCATTTCGATGCTAGGATCTAATGCTGCTTAGAATGGCAGGGCTGCAAATTATTGTTCTGACTGCCACTGTGAAACAGACACACGAATACACACACGCATACATACATGCACAATAACAATCCAGTGTTTTGTCATGTGGAAAATCAAAACAAGTTAGAAAGCGTTCAGATTGTTTCCTTTAAACTCACTTTACATTTTTGGCAGGGAATTCACGCCTAGCTGAGACTTGGCGGCAGCCTCTGCTAACTTCACGCTGTTCCTTAGGCACCTCGGGATTTATATCAAAAGGCTTTCCTCGGCCTTGCTGCTGAAGGCGTGATGTATGGGGCTCCACTGGAGACCCGCTATCAGGATGTTCAGAGGAGAAACCAGCTCTTTGTATTGGCCCGAGGCCAGTGCTGAGCAAATTAAAAAGACCGACACGAGCTTCCTGCCTCGTATCATTTCATTCTAAAGCAGTGCACTCACCCTCTCCCTGGGGTCCTATGTTGATAGAAATGAAGAGGGGGGGACACAGTTTGTTCTCTGAAAATCAGCTGCATACCTACATGCCAAGTGATGCTCAGCTCGGGGAAGGGATGTCAGTCAGCAGAAGGCCTCTGGGCCTAAGGATCCATGGGAAGCCAGCAGCCTTAAGACCCAAAAGCAAAACAATTCCAGATACGTTAGTGTTAAAACCCAAGAAGAGGCAATAAATAAATAAATAAATAAATAAATAAATAAATAAATAAATCCCTAAGTTCCATGTCCTATCAACTCCTACAATTCCCAGATAGACCTTCCTTTCCTTCTCTGGCAATGGCAACTCCAGTAACCACGCTGGGATAAGATGTCTGTGTGTGTGTGTGTTTAAATGATTAATAAGGACTAAGATACATACTATATATTCTGTCTCCTTTGAACTTTTTGGCAACCTACTTCTGACAAATAGAGAAAACCTGCCCTGAGAATTATTTGAATACTCTTTCTAATAATTGCTAACATTAGCAATCAGTGTTAGGCAACAGTTAAGGTTATCACGTATGTTATTAAAAATTATAAAAATCTGGTCCTTATCCTCTAAAGGAGGTAACTTTGTCAGAGATGGTTTGATCAAGGGTTTGAAATATAAGGACTTGTTCAAAAGTCTGACTAGAGATCATATGAATATGGGGGAGAAGGTCTACCAGATAGACCTAGCAAGGAGGTGAGCAAAGATCATTAAAAAATAAATACAAGTCCATTAAGTAGGATTCCTATTTGGCTGCTTTAACAGAGAAACTCAAAATAATAGTGACTTCAAAAGATTGAAGCAATTGCTTGCTCAGTTAAAAGACAAACTGGTCTGGTGTGTGATCTTACCAGAATCCCAGGCCCTCTCATGGCTCTTTTTTTTTTTTTTTTTTTTAATTTTAATTTTTTTTTTATATTTATTTTTGGCTGTGTTGGGTCTTCGTTTCTGTGCGAGGGCTTTCTCTAGTTGTGGCAAGCGGGGGCCACTCTTCATTGCGGTGCGCAGGCCTCTCACTATCGCGGCCTCTCTCGTTGCGGAGCACAGGCTCCAGATGCGCAGGCTCAGTAGTTGTGGCTCACGGGCCTAGTTGCTCCGCGGCATGTGGGATCTTCCCAGACCAGGGCTCGAACCCGTGTCCCCTGCATTGGCAGGCAGACTCCCAACCACTGCGCCACCAGGGAAGCCCTCATTGCTCTTTCATACTAATGTGCAGCTTCCAACTCAAGGTCCGACATGGCTACTGCAGTTCCTGCCATCTCAATTTTATTTAAGACAGCCGAGAGGAAGTGGAGAGAAGTTGTACCTATCAGTTCCAGTCACATCTCATTGGCTAGGATCTAGCCATTAGATACATCTAGCTACAAAGAAGGCCAGGAAATGTCATCATTATTGGTTGTGATGTGCCTTGATAAATATAAGGGTTCTATTATTAAAGAAACAATGTGAAAATGAATACTGATCAAAACTATCGGTCTCTGACACAAAAGGAAATTGAAAAATATTTCAAGTGCTTTTCAATGTCATCTATTTCGTCATCTATTTTGCAGAGGCTAAGATTGAAATTTGTAACTTTGTATAGTATTTAATGCTTTTCAAAACATTTCTACATCTAGTATCTCATTTGATCTTTACTACATTCTTGCATGTAAAATAAGACCTCTATTCATTAATCCCATTCAGTAGTTTGATGTGGAGATTCAGGGATGTTGAACGATTTCCTAGAGTCTAGCTTATTAACAAGACAGGTGCTCAGAGCCCCAGTCTTTTGACTTCATATTTTCTACTACTTTATGCTGCTCATCATCAGTATTGGGATCGAGAATAGCAAGAATATGAAATCTAAATCTTTATTGATTTATATCTTCTCTTACCTTCTCATGGAACTGCAGTGACTTAGAAAGTGCTACGGAGGTGGGTAGAGTTGGCTCTCAACCCCCTGCCTCCAGGGAGAGACCCTCTTATTAGGAGTGAAATGTCCAAGAGATGGATAGTGTTGCAGGGAGGTCTCGAAGCACGACCACTCAAACACCTCTAGTTGGAGGTCCACCCCATCCAATCCAAAAACTATTCAGGATGAAGCCTAAGGGAATGTGCCCACAACTCCTTAGGGAAGCTCAGTGTAGAAGTATTTAGAATCAGTAGCAGCCTGAATAGAGAAGCTTCATGGGAGATCAATAGAACTCCTGCTCAAAAAATCTCCCTTCTTCTCTACTTCTTCCCCAGGTCCGTGGAACTTTATCAGCAACATACTGTTTTGGTTCTTGATTTTATTTGGCGTTAAATGAGTCCCTTTGCACATTTGCCGGGGAAAGGAAATGCTTTAAGTTGTCATGAGCTAACATCTTCGCACAGAGGTTTCATCTGATTCCTCTCCATCCCTGACCTCTAGCTGAGAAGCAGCGCCTGTAGGATGGGATCATGCAGAGGTGGGGTTTGGGAGAGTAGGGGTAACTGTGGAGGGAAGTAGGGCTTCTAAAAGGGGGCAGGTCTTTCAAAGGTGGAAAGATGAGGAATTAAATAAGTGCCAGGGAATATGGAAACACAGAAAAGTAAATGTAGTTTCTATCCTCAAGGTCAAGGGCAGTCTGGAGCCATGTGGGCTGTGATTCTTTTGGCCACTGGAAAGAGCAGGAAAACGCATGAGGCTCGTGAGACAGGACCAGAGCATTGGGATGGTTTTAGGGACTGAACTGGAGTTGGAGCAAAGAGAAAGCTGGGTCAGACTTAAGCAGAGTACTGTGATCTGATCACAGCTGTGTCTCTAAGGTTTTTCTTTTCCATAGTTACTATACGTCCACTGGTCAGCAGAGCTCCAGCTGAAAGTCTGCAGGTGGGTCCTGGGGTTGGCTGAGTCTGATGACTCTACCCAATAATGCCACCTCTGGGAAGCATGCAACGGTTCTTTCTCCAAAGCACTTCCGGCTTTTCTTCTAACCCCCTCCCTCCATCGCTACTGGACGTAAGCCTGCTTTCCCTCACCACATTCAGCTGGATGCATCAGAACGAACTCCCTAAAACTTTGAATTAGCCCTTCTGGGCAAGTGGGCGGGTTCTGAGACCTGTGTGTTCTGTAGCCAGAATGCGCATGGACCCATCTTCACAACACAGCTACAGAACCAACCTACCCGGGAGAGGTGCTGAGATTTCCTGAGGACTGGCCTGGCTATGAACACCAGCAACATCTGCAAGACAAAAGCCCCTGAACTTCCAAGCCAGGACTCGAGGTCACCTAACAAAACCATGGATCTGAGAACACAGAAGCACAGATGTTTCTTGAGCCTGTGTTCTAAGTCGTTTATGGATGAGACTGCGACTGTCATCCTTTGGCACATTAAGTGGAACCTCTGTGGGTTACCCGTACTGTTGCACTGTGGGAATTCATCAAAGGGCCAGATGTCAGTGCTGAAAAGCTTCAGTTCTTGCTGGGGAAAACTGTCTGAGGGAGCAGAATGTGTATGATTTAGTCATTGTCACATTTGTCTTCCACCAACTTGTCTTTTTTTTTTTTATCATGTGGCCATCTTTTCTTTTCCTTCCTTCTCCCCACCTCCCTCCCTAGAAGTACTTTCTGGGTTTTGCTTGCATTATTTTTCATTTAACATATCCAAAATGAAAAATGTTGGAAAGAAGCATCTGGACTTTTATCTGGTGCCCCATTTTAGATGTAAAGATAGTTATCCAATAGATAGTAAATGATTTCTCCTAAGAGATATTTCTTTTTGTTTTTGTGCCATAATATGTATGAACTTGGGTACTCAGAGATTGTATTGTGAGATTATCAACCTTTATTGCTGTTTAAAAATGATAGTTTGTAGAACTGAAGATTCCCATTGATGTGAAGCACAATTTAATGAATAAGTTAACGTATTAAACTGTTGTGATGTCGAGAACAACTGTTTTCCCCTGTGATTTTGTTAGACATTTTTACAAAAGGAGAAGAGCTGGTTAAATACTTTAAGGGATTTATGGAAATTGCATACAGGGGATCAGCTTTGTCAAATTCTCAAAATCCATGCTTTGGATAAAAATGTGAAACTTTAAAAGCATATTGGATGTGAAACTTTAAAAGCATAAAAGACAGAGAAAATAGAGATTGAAGCAATTTCAAATCTCTGAGGCCAGGGAGGATTTTACAGGCTCTCAAACACATGAACTTCTAAAACCATGGTTCTCAGTGAGTCTCCCTGGTCACTGCCCACCCGGCACAAGGAAATTCACTGTGAAATGCAGAAAACAACCTGGAGATGAGGAGGAGGAAAAGATTTGAGAAAGAGTGATGGAAGAGAACAACAGGAATTAGAGGAAAGGAGTTTGGAATTCAAGGTAAAAGAAATGAGAAAAGAGGAAGGGAGGAAAGGCAGAGAGAGAGAGACAGAGAGGAAGAAAACACAAGCAATAATGAAATCTAATATGGGTCTCTCCACAGTTTCAGTGTGTATGGTTTGCAGATTTTTTTAATGACTAGCTCCTGTAATACAAACAAAGAAACAAAATTAACTTCTAGGAGAGAAGTTCGTTCATTCAAAAATCCCTTGAATGAAACAATTTATCATTTTCTCTTTGTTCTGTAAAAGTGGGAACTGCGGATTCCTTCTAGCTTGTGGGTTAGTGAGATTTGGAGCCTTAGAAAAATGTCATTCTGCCATGTTCCACTATCTAGTGAGAATCATACGCAAAGGGAACTTGACTTTAGAGCAATTGGAGTCATCTTAGGAAAGGCTCCAGAAGACAGCAGAAGTTAAATACACACACACACACCACACACACACACACACACACACACACACACACACACACACACGGAGACATTTGGGGGACTTTTCCAAGAAAATCCTCAGACAAGTTAAGAGTAGGACTGAGGAACACTCAAGATTTACTTCTTTCTCTCATTCACCTTGAAAATAGTGTCGAAAATAAGATTGAAAAAAATGTCAAAAATATTATTGAAAATCTGCTCTCAGTATAGTACTGTTTCACTCTCAGAGATCAATTTTCCTATCAAATATATATTTGCAAATTAATGGAGTCTAATTCAGCATAATTATTTCTTTATTTTATAAACAACTTGTTTTTTATGATTATAAAGTAATATACGATCTTAGATAATTTGGGAAATACAAGGCATTGAAATGTCCATAAATTATAGAGCCGAACTCTGACATTATTTCGATCTATTTTCTTTCCTATTTTGTATGCATTAGCAATTAGAGTAACATTTAAAATAACAAATGTTTTAGAAAATGAGAGTCATACAGTCTGTGCAATGTAAATACATAGGTTAACATCTTAGTACCCGTTCTTTGAAAACACAATTTTAATAGCTGCATATAATTTTATCATTCCCATATTTGGGGGCATTCTGCTCATTTTCAATTTTTCCACTAATGTAAATAACACTGAAGTGAATATATTTGTACATAAGTAGCATCTATTTAAGTGTCATTGTACACCCGTTGGAGAGAGGACAGTGGACCACTTGATTGTATCTTCCCAACAACTCGGAAAGAAAAATTATTCAAGATTGTCAAAATTATATAGATGGAGCTAAGCGAATGGTTAATAAAAGAAATAAAAATTATCCATAGCATCAAAGAAAATTATATGCATGTCTCCAAAACCACCCTCCTGGCCCTGGACTGAAGCTTTCATTCCCCAAGATGCTGGGGGTGCTGGCTACAGGCTGACAGCTCCCAGCTGAGTCTCTCAAGGGCCTGCCCTCCCCCAAGGTCATGCCACCTTTTGGGAACAGGTCATATAGAATGACTCTGCTGTGGAGCTAAAGGTCAGGTCTTTTGACTGGCGACATCTCAGCTCCAAAGCGCCCTGTAGGCTCAGCTGAGGACAGCACTGCAAAGCATCTCAGTTCACGGGCTGCTTCCAACGCATCCTGTGGCCCTTTCTCCCCACAGGTGTGACCCCAGTCAGCTTTTGACACACATCTTACCATGGACTCTGCTCTCCGGGGCCCTAGACTTGCCACGGACCCCCGAGTTTTAGCCTCCACAGCCTTCTGGTGTGTTTCTTCTTTGTTCTACCACCTGCAGACTTCCCTTCCTATCTTTTGAGCTCAGCTATGTTTTGGAAGGTTATTTTGGCATATTTTGTCCAACGTTTCTACTTGTTTGTAGATGTAAGAGGAATCTGTGCTGGCTCAGTCTGTCAAGCTTCTAGAAACGAGTCTGCTTTTAAATGTTGAAATCTCCTTTGAGTCTGTGCTTCTATTGCTTCTCCATTATTCGGCCCTTCATCACATTTTCTATTTTGAGCCTCCAGATTTTCACAATTAGCTTTCACTCGTTTTCTATTCTGAGGGACTTTTCCCTCTGTTTGCTTATCTCTTCCAAAACCTGTTTGTATTCATTCCCTTCAATCATATTTTTATTTTCCGACTTACACATGTATTTTATATATTTTATTTTACCTTTCCACTTTTTAATTTTTGTTTTCAGCTATTAATCTTAATTTATGCTTGAATTTTTCATCTTAATTTTCTGTACTTTTTTTTTAAACATCTTTATTGGCGTATACTTGCTTTACAATGGTGTGTTAGTTTCTGCTTTATAACAAAGTGAATCAGTTATACATATACATATATCCCCATATCTCTTCCCTCTTGCATCTCCCTCCCTCCCACCCTCCCTATCCCACCCCTCTAGGTGGTCACAAAGCAACGAGCTGATCTCCCTGTGCTAGGCGGCTGATTCCCACTAGCTACCTATTTTACGTTTGGTAGTGTATATATGTCCATGCCACTCTCTCACTTTGTCCCAGCTTACCCTTCCCCCTCCCCATATCCTCAAATCCATTCTCTAGTAGGTCTGCATCTTTATTCCCGTCTTGACCCTAGGTTCTTCATGACCTTTTTTTTTTTTTTTTTTAGATTCCATATATATATGTGTTGGCATACGGTATTTGTTTTTCTCTTTCTGACTTACTTCACTCTGTATTATAGACTCTAGGTCCATCCACCTCACTACAAATAACTCAATTTCGTTTCTTTTTATGGCTGAGCAATATTCCATTGTATATATGTGCCACATCTTCTTTATTCATTCATCTGTCAATGGACAGGTTGCTTCCATGTCCTGGCTATTGTAAATAGAGCTGCAATGAACATTGTGGTACATGACTCTTTTTGAATTATGGTTT
Source organism: Eubalaena glacialis (assembly GCF_028564815.1). Lineage (NCBI taxonomy): Eukaryota > Metazoa > Chordata > Mammalia > Artiodactyla > Balaenidae > Eubalaena > Eubalaena glacialis. The sequence goes on along the minus strand of NC_083731.1, from coordinate 13,487,551 downwards.
TCTCAGGGTATATGCCCAGTAGTGGGATTGCTGGCTCGTATGGTAGTTCTATTTTTAGTCTTTTAAGGAACCTCCATACTGTTCTCCATAGTGGCTGTATCAATTTACATTCCTACCAACAGTGCAAGAGGGTTCCCTTTTCTCCACACCCTCTCCAGCATTTATTGTTTGTACATTTTTTGATGATGGCCATTCTGACTGGTGTGAGGTTATACCTCACTGTAGTTTTGATTTGCATTTCTCTAATGATTAGTGATGTTGAGCATCCTTTCATGTGTTTGTTGGCAATCTGTATATCTTCTTTGGAGAAATGTTGATTTAAGTCTCCTGCCCATTTTTGGATTGGGTTGTTCGTGTTTTTGATATTGAGCTGCATGAGCTGCTTGTAAATTTTGGAGATTAATCCTTTGTCACTTGCTTCATTTGCAAATATTTTCTCCCATTCTGAGAGCTGTCTTTTCTTCTTGTTTATGGTTTCCTTTGCTGTACAAAAGCTTTTACGTTTCATTAAGTCCCATTTGTTTATTTTTGCTTTTATTTCCATTTCTATAGGAGGTGGGTCAAAAAGAATCTTGCTGTGATTTATGTCATAGAATGTTCTGCCTATGTTTTCCTCTAAGAGATTTATAGTGTCTGGCCTTACATTTAGGTCTTTAATCCATTTTGAGTTTATTTTTGTGTATGGTGTTACGGAGTGTTCTAATTTCATTCTTTTACATGTAGCTGTCCAGTTTTCCTAGCACCATTTATTGAGGAGGCTGTCTTTTCTCCATTGTATATTCTTGCCTCCTTTATCAAAGATAAGGTGACCATATCTGTGTGGGTTTACCTCTGGGCTTTCTATCCTGTTCCATTGATCTATATTTCTGTTTTTGTACCAGTATCATACTGTCTTGATTACTGTAGCTTTGCAGTATAGCCTGAAGTCAGGGAGCCTGATTCCTCCAGCTACGTTTTTCTTTCCCAACGTTGCTTTGGCTATGCGGGGTCTTTTGTGTTTCCATACAAATTGTGCAATTTTTTGTTCTAGTTCTGTGAAAAATGCCATTGGTAGTTTCATAGGGATTGCATTGAATCTGTAGGTTGCTTTGGGTAGTATAGTCATTTTCACAATGTTGATTCTTCCAATCCAAGAACATGGTATATCTCTCCATCTATTTGTATCATCTTTAATTTCTTTCATCAGGGTATTATAGTTTTCTGCATACAGTTCTTTTGTCTCCTTAAGTAGGTTTATTCCTAGGTATTTTATTCTTTTTGTTGCAGTGGTAAATGGGAGTGTTTCCTTAATTTCTCTTTCAGATTTTTCATCATTAGTGTATAAGAATGCAACAGATTTCTGTACATTAATTTTGTACCCTGCTACTTTACCAAATTCATGGATTAGCTCTATTAGTTTTCTGGTAGCCTCTTTAGGATTCTCTATGTATAGTATCAAGTCATCTGCAAACAGTGGAGTTTTACTTCTTCTTTTCCAATCTGGATTCCTTTTATTTCTTTTCCTACTCTGATTGCTGTGGCTAAAACTTCCTAAACTATGTTGAATAATAGTGGTGAGAGTGGGCAACTTGGTCTTGTTCCTGATCTTAGTGGAAACGGTTTCAGGTTTTCACCATTGAGAATGATGCTGGCTGTTTGTTGGTCAAATATGGCCTTTATTATGTTGAGGCAAGTTCCCTCTATGCTTACTTTCTGGAGGATTTTTATCATACATGGGTGTTGAATTTTGTCAAAAGATTTTTCTGCATCTATTGAGATTATCATATGGTTTTTATCCTTCAGTTTGTTAATATGCTGTATCACATTGATTGATTTGTGTATATTGAAGAATCCTTGCGTTCCTGGGATAAACCCCACTTGAGCAGGGTGTATGATCCTTTTAATGTGCTGTTGGATTCTGTTTGCTAGTATTTTGCTGAGGATTTTTGCATCTATGTTCATCAGTGATATTGGCCTGTAGTTTGCTTTTTGTGACATCTTTGTCTGGTTTCGGAATGAGGGTGATGGTGGCCTTGTAGAATGAGTTTGGGAGTGTTCCTCCCTCTGCTATATTTTGGAAGAGTTTGAGAAAATAGGTGTTAGCTCTTCTCTAAATGTTTGATAGAATTTGCCTGTGAAGCCATCTGGTCCTGGGCTTTCATTTGTTGGAAGATTTTTAATCACAGTTTTAATTTCAGTGCTTGTGATTTGTCTGTTGATATTTTCTATTTCTTCCTGGTTCAGTCTCAGAAGGTTGTGCTTTTCTAAGAATTTGTCCATTTCTTCCACTTCGTCCATTTTATTGGCATACAGTTGCTTATAGTAATCTCTCATGATCCCTTGTATTTCTGCAGTGTCAGTTGTCACTTCTCCTTTTTCATTTCTATTTCTGTTGATTTGAGTCTTCTCCCTTTTTTTCTTGATGAGTCTGGCTAATGGTTTATCAATTTTGTTTATCTTCTCAAAGAACAAACTTTTAGTTTTATTGATCTTTGCTATCGTTTCCTTCATTTCTTTTTCATTTATTTCTGTTCTGATCTTTATGATTCCTTTCCTTCTGCTAACTTTGGGGTTTCTTTAATTCTTCTTTCTCTAATTGCTTTAGGTGTAAGGTTAGGTTGTTTAGTTGAGATTTTTCTTGTTTCTTGAGGTAGGGCTGTATTGCTATAAACTTCCCTCTTAGAACTGCTTTTGTTGCATCCCATAGGTTTTGGGTTGTCGTGTTTCACTGTCATTTGTTTCTAGGTATTTTTTGATTTCCTCTTTGATTTCTTCAGTGATCTCTTGGTTATTTAGTAGTGTATTGTTTAGCTTCCCTGTGTATGTATTTTTTACAGTTTTTTTTCCTGTAATTGGTATCTAGCCTCATAGCGTTGTGGTCGGAAAAGATACTTGATATGATTTCAATTTTCTTAAATTTCCCAAGGCTTGATTTGTGACCCAGGATATGATCTATCCTGGAGAATGTTCCATGAGCACTTGAGAAGAAAGTTTATTCTGTTGTTTTTGGATGGAACATCTTATAAATATCAATTAAGTCCATCTTGTTTAATGTGTCCTTTAAAGCTTGTGTTTCCTTATTTATTTTCATTGTGGATGATCTGTCCATTGGTGAAGGTGGGGTGTTAAAGTCCCATACTATTATTGTGTTACTGTCGATTTCCCCTTTTATGGTTGTTAGCATTTGCCCTATGAATTGAGGTGCTCTTATGTTGGGTGCATAAATATTTACAATTGTTATATATTCTTCTTGGATTGATCCCTTGATCATTATGTAGTGTCCTTCTTTGTCTCTTGTAATAGTCTTTATTTTAAAGTCTTTTTTGTCTGATATGAGAATTGCTACTCCAGCTTCCTTTTGATTTCCATTTGCATGGAATATCTTTTTCCATCCCCTCACTTTTAGTCTGTATGTGTCCCTAGGTCTGAAGTGGGTCTCTTGTAGACAGCATATATATGGGTCATGTTTTTGTATCCATTCAGCCAGTCTATGTCTTTTGGTAGGAGCATTTAATCCATTTACATTTTAGGTAATTATCAATATGTATGTTCCTATTACGATTTTGTTAATTGTTTGGGGTTTGTTTTTGTAGGTGTTTTCCTTCTCTTGTGTTTCCTGCCTAGAGAAGTTCCTTTAGCATTTGTTGTAAAGCTGGTTTGGTGGTGCTGAATTCTCTTAGGTTTTGCTTGTCAGTAAAGGTTTTAATTTCTCTGTCGAATCTGAATGAGATCCTTGCTGGGTAGAGTAATCTTGTTTGTAGGTTTTTCCCTTTCATCATTTTAAGTACGTCCTGCCACTCCCTTCTGTCTTGCAGAGTTTCTGCTGAAAGATCAGCTGTTAACCTTATGGGGATTTCCTTGTATGTTATTTGTTGCTTTTCCCTTGCTGCTTTTTTTTTCTTTGTATTTAATTTTTGATAGTTTGATTAATATGTGTCTTGGCATGTTTCTCTTTGGATTTATCCTGTATGCGACTCTCTGCACTTCTTGGACTTGACTGATTATTTCCTTTCCCATATTAGGGAAGTTTTCAACTATAATCCCTTCAAATATTTTCTCAGTCCCTTTCTTTTTCTCTTCTTCTTCTGGGACCCCTATAATTCAAATGTTGGTACATTTAATGTTGTCCCAGAAGTCTCTGAACCTGTCCTCAATTCTTTTCATTCCTTTTTCTTTATTCTGCTCTGTGGTAGTTATTTCCACTATTTTATGTTCCAGGTCACTTATCTATTCTTCTGCCTCTGTTATTCTGCTATTGATTCCTTCTAGAGAATTTTTAATTTCATTTATTGTGTTGTTCATCATTGTTTGTTTGCTCTTTAGTTCTTTTAGGTCCTTGTTAAATGTTTCTTGTATTTTCTCCATTCTATTTCCGAGATTTTGGGTCATGTCTAGTATCATTACTCTGAATTCTTTTTCAGGTAGACTGCTTATTTCCTCTTCATTTGTTTGGTCTGGTGGGTTTTTACCTTGCTCCTTCATCTGCTGCATATTTCTCTGTCTTCTCATTTTGTTTAACTTACTGTGTTTGGGGTCTCCTTTCCGCAGGCTGCATGTTCATAGTTCCCGTGGTTTTTGGTGTCTGCCCCCAGTGGATAAGGTTGGTTCAGTGGGTTGTGTAGGCTTCCTGATGGAAGGGACTGGTGCCTGTGTTCTGGCGGATGAGGCTGGATCTTGTCTTTCTGATGGGCAGGACCACATCCGGTGGTGTGTTTTGGGGTTTCTGTGAACTTTGTATGATTTTAGGCAGCCTCTCTACTAATGGATGGGGTTGTGTTCCTGTCTTGCTCGTTGTTTGGCATGGGGTGTCCAGCACTGGAGCTTGTTGGTGGTTGAGCAGAGCTGGGTCTTAGCGTTGAGACAGATCTCTGGGAGAGCTCTCACCAATTGATATTACGTGGGGCCGGGAGGTCTCTGGTGGTCCAATGTCCTGATCTTGGCTCTCCCACCTCAGAGGCTCACGCCTGATACCCAGCTGGAGCACTAAGACCCTGTCAACCACGCGGTCGATTTTGGAGGCTGAGAAGTCCCTCTGCAAGCTGGAGTCCCAGGAAAGCTGGTGGTGTAGTTCCAGTCCAAGACCCAAATCTGAAGGCCTGCGAACAGTTCTGGAGGAAAGAAAGGATGGATGTCCTGGAGAAACAGCCCACAAGCGCACTTCCAGGGCAAAGAGGTGGGTACTGGTTCTATTCCTGTTATTTTTAATCAACATGTGGTCAGGTAATTCTGCCTGCACAATTTCTACTTTCTGAACTGTACTGAGGTTCTTTGGGGGCTTTGTATGTACATAATTTTTGTAAAAATACCTGAAAAGAATATGTACTGCATTATGAAACTATATAGCTATATAAATATCTCTCTATATAATATAAAAATATATGTAAGGTATACTGTAGCTATATATTGCATATATATCCTTGTATATAATCATTTAAATTATGATATATGTGTATATACACATATATATAAATATTTAATTTATCGAAGACAGAGTGCCTGCTAAAATCTCCCACTATAACTGTGCTTGTATCCTTTCATAAGTTTTTAGTTTATATATTTTTGTGACTTGCTATTTAGTGTTTACGACTTCCATATTTTTATTGATGGGGCTACCATTTCCCATATAAAATGACCCCTTTGTATCATGTAATACTTTTTGTTTTAAATTTTCCTTTCATTTTAACATTATTTTCAAATTTTTGTAATTTGCAGTTAACGTGTAGCTTCATTTTTCTTCACATGGTCTGAGTCTTTGTCTTTTAGTTTGAGAATTGTTATGACTTTTAGACTGCTATCCTCTGATGTTCTCGTTTTATGATTTCTACTACTTATGCTTCTTTTCTGTTTTATGTTCTATTGTCCTGATAAGCTATGATTTCCTTGGAACCAATATTAAGAATCCAACCATATTTATTTGACTTTCCTTTGTGTGATTTGAAGACGTTTACATTTAAATGCTTCCCTCTTCCTACTTCCAGTTGTTGGCTTTCATTACCTGAAGTGAGAACCCTGGATTAGAGGTAATCTGGGGCTTGAGATTTACATTGTCATTTCTGCTGTTAAACCATTACTACAGTTACCATTATAACTATATCAAAAAGAGATAAGAAAATGTAAATTAGGCACACTGTTATTCTTATCCTAGTCTGGAAATACTGAGCTATTTCAAACTCAAAGTCCTCACACTTCTGGGTGATACTTGCATATCTGATCATTTAAATTATTCAAACAGTTGTTGAATGTGGAAAAAGAAGATATGACGATGAAGAGGAAATCGGGACCTCCCATATTGGTGTTTGAAAGCCATGGGGACATCTAGCTTTCAGTATGTCATCTGTTCCTGTGAATAATATGTTTGTTCAATGAGAAAAAAAAAAAATTAAAGGAGTGAAAATTTTATCAGAACTCTAGAAGTACAATTGTTTTCAAGTTTAATTTATGACTAAACAAACCCATCATAATATACACAAAAGAGGGGAGAGGGAAGAAAATGATCTTCTGTAGTACATAGCAGGAGTATTGAAATTGAAGAATAGAATTTTTAAATATTTCTGAGTAAGAACACTGAATGTTAATATCAAAGTAACAGTTATTGAATAAATATAGCATAAAGAATTCTTTTCTGGAAAGGCAAGACAGTGCCTTCACAAATCCATGGTGCTCACTCTCTCTGGGGACACAGGCATGTACAAATACCCTCCCCTCTTGTCTCTGTACCTTCAGGTATTAAATGACAAGTCATTAAGTTCTTGCAAATCAGGGCATCACTCCCAGAGGCTCTGCCAGGAAGCCTGCCAGTTAAGTCTTAAACATAAGCATATGTATGACTGTTCTTCTAAGAAGCCACTGCTGAAGGTTTGCATTCACACGTGCAGCTGCAGGCCACAGACAGTAACCCCCCAGCCACCGCCTCACTACTCCCCACGTGAAGGTGGAAGCCACTGAGGACGATGTATTAGCTCAGTCACTGCTGAAGAGTCATGATCTTCTGCTAATGTCATTTTCTTTGCTCTCTAGGAGACAAAGCCACCCCTAGGTGAGATTCTGAAATTTAGAAAAGGTACACAATTAACATAGTATTCTGATGTTGCCCATCACAGAGTTACTAATGACCAGTTTTACTCAAAGTCATTGGAGTATGGTTTCATTAATTTTCAGCAGTCCCCAAACTCAGATTATCAAGTTTTTACCCCCGTAATAATTTCTATGACTCGGTATAGTGTCAGTAGAGATTCTACAATATCTTTATTACCTTCTAACTCTATAGCTCATAATTTAACTCTTTCCAATGTTTCCTTCCTTTCTTTCATTTTATTATTCCTTTTTCTTTTCATTCTATAAAACATTCGCTAAGCATGTTCTACCAGGCACAGTGCTAGGTACTTAAAAGAATAAGGTCCTTCTGATCCAAAATACTAATTTCCGGTTGTTTTCAGCAATCACTTTAGCACCTATAGCTAAGTGATGGGTTCCCCGGAAAAGACTGTTGCCTCCCCTCACCGGAAGTGCATCAGGGAATCTCTTCACCCTCAACCATCTCAACCTGCACATTCCACCTTTCTGGTCCTGTGTTGTACCTAGTTTATTTCAGATCCACATTTTGCTCTGTTCTCAGACACTCTTGCCAAGACTGTCTTCCCTCCTCCTTGTGCCATGACTCACAACCACACACAAGCGATACTCCACTCTGTGCCCCACTCAGCATCCTGGCCCAGTCCACACACAGGCTTGGGGTCCTGGCCACCCAGGACTGAAGGGCTGGGGCATCTGTGGCCGTCTCAGATCCTCTACCCTAGGATAGGATAAGTTTCTGAGGGTCAGGGACAACTTCTGCCTGTTCACCATTGTTTAACATCACTGAGCATGGCTTATAAGAGATGCTCAGCGTATGTTTGATGAATTAGTAGGTGAAAGAATCAATGAGAGAATGAATCTAACTTGTTCTCTTGGGCCAGCCAAGCAAATGCCATAGTGACCATAAGGACCTACATTCTGATGAGTCCCGAATAGACAGTGCTCTCTAGATATCCCTGTTTTTAGTGAACTAATCACCACCCGCACCTAAATGTCTTCCACTCACTCTCTCAATTTAACTATCCAAAATGAAACTCATTATCTGCCCTTTTTCCATCTGAAAAAAATCTGTTCTTCTTTTGTCCTTCCTTAACCCCCACTCAGCCATGAGGTGTACAGTTTATTGGGTCACTCAAGATGGAACACCTAGCCACCCTCGATTCCTCTTACCCATCCCGGTGACGCTGTCTCCAAAGCCCATCTGCTCCTCTCCATGCCCACCACCACTGCCCTGGTTTAGACCTGCCTCCTGTCTCATCCTGTTTGCCGGCAGGAGCTCCTTATACCTATTTAATCTTCACAGCAATACTGCGAGGCATTATGACTTTTTCCAATTAGGAAATAGAGGATCAGAGAAAGTGAATAACAAGCACCTAATGGATACATAGTTGATAAATATTGGAAATAGGATTTTTAAAAATAAATTTATTTATTTATTTTGGCTGCATTGGGTCTTCATTGCTGTGCGCGGGCTTTCTCTAGTTGCAGCGAGCGGGGGTGCAGTGCGCGGGCTTCTCATCGCGGTGTCTTCTCTTGTTGCAGAGCACGGGCTCTAGGCACGTGAGCTTCAGTAGTTGTGATGTGCAGGCTCAGTAGTTGTGGCACATGGGCTTAGTTGCTTCACGACATGTGGCATCTTCCCGGACCAGGGCTCGAACCCATGTCCCCTGCTTTGGCAGGCGGATTCTTAACCACTGCACCACCACGGAAGTCCCTGGAAGTAGGATTTGAAGTCAGCTTTACTTCAACACAAAGTCCAAGTTCTGCATGCAAGAATTCTCCCCCCACCTCTAAAACCTTCCCTGTTGGCCTGACTCTGCCTTTTCAAACACCTGGTCATGTCCCTTACTCATTCAATCTTGTGAATAGTGATCTGTTGACCTTAGGATCAAAGTACATGCTCTGTAGCAGGGCATTTAGAGTCCATCATCCCCACCACATACACTCTTTGCTGTCATCTTGCTCTCTATCAAATCTGTCCTATATTCTACAGTCATGTAGATTCCTGGAGAAATCTCTCAAATGGTCTGGGGGAAAAATGCCTAAGGGGATTATCATGTGGATAAGGATGGAGTTAACCAAGAAAATAAAGGAAGAAATTAAATGACAACAGGGATTTGGACATTCTTTAGGCGGAGGACCACATATAGCAAGATGGTCATTTGGGCTAAGTAGGCAACTATTGTTCTTCCCCCAGTGCAGAAGGGAGAGTGGAGAAGACTGAATTCTCTAATTAAAGGGAATTCTCTGGTGAGTGCCACTCTCTCTGATGACAACAGTTGAGACGAGTCCTATCTAATATTGAGGCATCACCACAGCAGTCAAGCCATAAACTTTATACAGGAGGCCATGACTGTAGGGACATTGCTGATTGTCCCTAAGGAAAAGTTCTTGTGGGTCTGTCTTTGGTCATAACAAGGACGGGACAACTGGGACCCTCTTGTTCTACTTCTACTTCCTAGCCAATCTTTGGAGGAGAGACCCTAAATACATATTGGCAATTTTTAAAAAAAGGGAAAAAAGAAAAGAAAGTTGGAGGTATGGTGGGAGGTGGGGAAGGCAATCTGTCAAAATTACTGACTCAGTGACAAAAAGAGGGATGTATTATGTATAATTTTAATGTTGTCCTAGTTAATTCTGTGAGGACAGATAATTCTAACTTAACATTCAGTTAACCAGAATATTTGTATTTTCCCTGATACTGCTATCCTTGGATTCTTTAGCCTGAACAAGTGGGAGTTTATCATGAAGCAATATCTTTTAGTTTGAGTTTGGCTTTTTAGTTCGTTTTCCTGCTTTAGGACTCACTATCTTGTTAGCATGTGGTTCCTGGACTGTCTACGGATTTCTTTGATGAAAGCCTCAAGGTAAATTGGTTTGCTTTACCTCCTGAGATAGTAATTTAGATAGACAAGAAGAATCAGGCTCTTGAACACTTTCACTGGCCGTTCATGATCAAATCTTCCCGTAAACAATCAGAAATAGGTAACAGTCGTGGATTAACCCCTTGCTGGCAGAAAGAAACCCATTCTAGATTTGGGATCTGCTGACATCTAACCTTTGCTCTACCGTCGCCTCCCAGATTGCCCAATCACGAGGCCGTCCCCGCGTTTTCAGGACCAGGACAAGCATTCTAATTGAGGCCCTGCCCTGCTGACCAGCCCACTCCACCTCCCACCCCTTGTTCCATCCCACACTGAGAAGGGGATGGTCTCAAGCCTGTGGACAGCTCAGGCCAAAAGTCCAAGCCGTGGCCATCTCTCCCCCAACGTTCACCCCTTGGATGGATGCATACCAGACCTGGTGGGACTTTGGGGAGGGGCTTGCATAGGCCCCGGATGCTGTTTTGGGTTGTTTGGGCAAGGAATCTGGGGTGCTGGGTCCCCAGAACATGGAGTAGAAGGACGGAAGTTCACGAGCTTCAGCTGGCACATCCCTCCTGGGCCTGCAGAATCCTTCCTCCCAGGGAGGGGCAGGGCTGGAGGAGGAACAGAGTGGGCCCTCTAAGCCTGGGAGCCCTGGTGGCCTGGGCCCGAGGGTTTTCATGCTCAGACCCTCTGTCCTCTTCATCTCTGTACTTCCTGACTCTGATAGCTAGTCAATAAATTGATTTTAGATAAATGTAATGGAACAAAAATCCCTGGATCAAGTCATATCTTAAGGTCTTCTCAGCCAACATCCGAACACAGAGGTGGATCAGACTCTTTTTCTTCCCGAGAAAGGTAGCTGGGAGGGAAGGCAGGGCCAGAGTGGAGAGAGGGCTGTGGACACTGCTGGTGGGTAGGCTGGCACTAAGATTTCACGGCACACCTATCCTAGTCATAAACCAGCCTTGCCTAGGCCTCCAGACAGGGGACCGATAGTCTCATGCAGCAAAGCAGGAGAGGACAGCGCTCAAAGTGGCACTTCACCTGCATAATCACCTGGGCTGTCAGAGGCACGACCCTTCCGAGGAGGCCGATGTGGTCCTTTGGAGCCTCGGCGCCCAGAACTTACGGAGGCGAGTCAGTGCTTGACAGGTCGCTAGCTATTCTGGGATGTGGAAACCTCTACTTGCTCTGCTCCCACCTCGCAGTCTCTGCTCTGGTTTCAGTTCTGGCTGTCCTATTTCACACAAAGTTTAAAGCTGACCCTGCCACAAACCCTCCCGGAAGTAGGTGAAAAAGGAAGTCTCAGTCAGTAAGGAAATGTATTTGATGTTTATCCATACAGAACAGGCTGCATGAACCAGAAGGAGAATCTGTGGGTTCTTATTTTTTGTTTTTTTGCAAACAAGCCATATTTATAGGATGAAGACGAGCTGTGCACTGCAAATACAAGTGGAGAGGCTGTGTGGCCTGTCCTGGGAGAGCTCCAGCCCTGGAGAGCCCAGTCACTGGGTCCTTTGCTTGAGGCCCCTGACCATGTTCTGTGTGGCAATACTGAACATCCCGGAAAGGCTATTTCTACTGTTCTTAGGGGGGAAGTGTGGCCTTTGTCACTAGCAAGTTACTTTGTTCTCTTTCTTTTCAGCAAACAAACAAAAATGTGGGACATTTTAGAGAAAACCGTAAACCTTTGCCTGAGGCTTTGAACCACGCTCACACCTGTTTGACTCCCTGTGGTGAGAGGCCCGAGGTGGGTACACAGGGCATACAGCCTCTCCTTTTGCAATTGCTAAGATATTAACTTTTCGTCCAGGATTTAAACATGTTATTGATGGTCAAGCTTAAACATTACCTTCTAAATTATCTCCTCCAAAGTAAACACTATTGTAGATATCTTTCCCGGGTCTCTGCTTCCAAAAAAGGGCAGGAAGAGGGGTCCACAATCCTCCGTCTAGTATCCAGTGACTATCCAGGCTGAGTAGATCCCCCCAGCCACCCCTCATTCCAACAGCACTCAGGAGTTGAGACAAAGCACAATGGGGTGGATGGGAGACTGTGTTGCCGCTCAGAAGTGTCCAGCCCTCACTCAGCAGCAGTTCCTGCCCTGCTGAACTCAGGCCTGGTCACTGAGACTGAGTGCAGTGAAGGGTGTCACCTCCCAGGCTGATGCTTGAGGAACAAGCATGTGCTTAAGCCCTCCTGACTTTCCCTCTGCCCCCGCCGTCAGCAATGCTCCGAGGCTGCTCCGTCAGCCTGGCCCTCAGAGCGCAGACGATTACAGGGGGTGACTGAGCGAGGAGGACCCCAAGTGACCTGGGATGGACACGTACCCTGGGAGAGAAATAAACCTGGGTTGTCTAAGGCCACTGAGATTTTCCTAACCTATCCTGAGTGATACAGAGTCCAATCAATGTTGGTTATTTCCTGAAGAATGGAAAGTATATTCCAGCTTTTCCTCAGAATATCTGGCTTTTAGTTCTGCTTCTTCCTAAAAGTTAGATTTTTTGCCAAGTCAATTAAACTTTGGGAGTCTCTGCCCAGCCCATCAATTTCACAGGGTCATTGGAAAGAACAAAATCGATATAGCAAGACGATTCTGCTCTACAAATGTAGGTGTTAGCACCAGGGAGGGTTTCCCTCAACCTGAAAAAGCGAGATTTCGGGTTCTTTAGCTCCCTGAGTCCCTCCAAGGTCCCTCCCTTGTTAGGGGCAGTGTGGGGAGGGGGAGATGTCCAACTCATATGCCACCACTGGGGTCTGCTGAGCACTGATGGTGGGAAGATGACAAAGACAGAGAGGGAACAGGGCCTGTTCTTAGAAGGCTGACTTCTGGAAGGAACAACACATAATGCCCAAGAAAGGTCTTTAGGACAACCTTCCAGGTAACACTGAATGGGGCAAAGTGTAGCCCACGATAAACAGGTCCTATCAACCGTGAAGGGCAAAAGAGATGGCAGAGAGGGATGAGGTCCGTCGGGGCAGGTGTGTTGGGCCATGGGAAGGTGGGAAGGGAGGCTGCCAGTTTTCACCTGTGTGATCTGGGTGCTCTGCACCCTTTCCCCGCCTCTCTCCCACACATACACACATAATCTCATACAACACTCGACGGGGAAAACAGGCTTTGAGTGGTGGAGTAACATCCCTAGAACCAGGATTCCAACTCAGGCCTGTGTGACTTCAAAACCCCTGTCTCTCCCTCCTGCCACGCGTCTGCCTTTTCAGGAACTATTTCAAGTGGCAGTCCCAGCAGCTGTGAGCCTGGAAGTGCCAGTGGCATATTCCATTAAAGCCCGTGCCCTCCCTCCTTCCCTCCCAAATTAGGTGGTTCAATTTTCTCTTCACAGGGCCTTTGGCAGCTTCCCCTGCCTGCAGGGCCTAATTGAGCACGAGTCTCCTGGGGGCTCCACTCTGCTATTTCCTGATGAGCAAGGGAGACGGGAGCGGAGAATGCAACCACGCTCATTAATGAGGGACCCCTGTTTGTCATTCTTCTTATCAGCATCATCACTATTTTAATTAACCATCCTTGCCATTGGGCCTGCAGATAATTGTTCTCTGCATTGTTCAAATTGCTAGGATGGATACCTTTAAAGGTGCAGGCTCCCCCCTCCATGGCCATCGCTAATTAGAGCAGGAGATGCTTTAACTTCTGCAGAAGGCCAGCAAGTCAGGTAGGAGGTGACCCTCATTAGCACAGGGAAGATTACAAGCCCTGCTGTTATTATCCAGGCCCCGGTTCCCCTTCTGAAAGTCACTGCTTGCTAAGAGGGAGTGTTGATTGGATGTAGTTTTGCCCGACAGTGAAAAGTTACAAGATAATTTTTTATTCTAACAACAGGAGAAGAGAGCATTTACCTTCCTATGTGGAGGGTAATTTTCTGGTTAAACAGCAGGTAAAAAGGCAAAGCAAAAAGAAGAAAAGAAAAAAAAAAAAACCGTCTCCGAAGTCTGACTGTGAAAAAAGATTTTATTAAAAGGAGTTCAGCAGAGAAAGCTATGCTGTAACTCAGGATCATGGAAGTAAAGACTCTCCGGGGGGGCTGGTTCTAAAAAAAAACCTGGAATGTAAGAGTCTACTTTAATGCTGGCTGTATGGAGGGAAGCGTGACAGAGAGCAAAGCAAACTATATAAAAGACTATAAATCGTACCGTAGAAATGGCTTTGCAAACCTGCTTTCAGATCCAGGTAATGAAAGGAAAAACAGGTGTGGCTTAAACACGGTCACAAGGAACTTGAACTGGACCAGTGACTTGTCATGGGTCCACATTTCTGAAGCATGTTATGGACGAACCTTTCTCTGTGGTGTTCATCATGGATTTATCTATAAGTCTGTGAAAAAACAGCAGGATGCCCCTGATACTTTTCCCTTCTGTGACTAGGGATATCTGAAGTCCATTTCTGGAATCCCCTCAATTTAGTTCAAGCACCCCATTTCTTCATAACTACCCTTCCTTCTGAGAGATTGAATATACAAATGGACAATGGCTAGACCATATATAAAAATAGAGCCCTGAGCCAGTCTGCAGCGACCAGCCCATTATCCAGGCTAAGCAGCCCCAGAGGCCGGCCAGCTCTAAGTCAGACTTGTAGAAAGTCAGGCTACTACCTCTAGCAACAGTCCAGGAAGCTAAACAATAACCCTTCTAGCAATTGGGCAAAAATGGCCGGGACTTGCTTAATAACTGCCAGCTTCCCTAATTTTCATCCTCACTTCCAACTTGGGGCCAATCAGAGAAAGCCAAACATGCCCCCCAACCAATCACATAGGAGCCCCTCTCCTAGTTGGCCCGCCCCCAGCTTCCGCAGGCCAATAGCCTCCAATCAGGGCCCAGGTGGAGCCTTCCCTTTTCTCCTCTCTGAAGCTCTCCCCGTGCCCTGCCTGCCCTTGAGTCTCTGCCAAACACAAGTGACGGTGGCTGACTCCCTGCTACAGCAGGCGCTGAATCAATAGCCTCTGCTGCTCTCATTTGGTTGCTCTTTGTTTATTTCTACCTTTCCCTCTCTCTCTCCTCTCTGCCCCGGTTCTTCCTGGAGCATTTTTTTCCCCTTTTCTTCCATGTCAGGGTCACATGTTTAACAACTTCGCAGGTTCATTATGTCAGACCTTTTGTTTCTCTTCCTCCAGAACCATTCCAGGTAATCCTAGGTTAACTGGTAAATTACTTACCTATCGTGTAAAAAATTATCCCACGTTTTAGCAGCTTAACACAGTACTCACTTATTATCTTACCATTTCTGCAGGTCAGGAATCTGGGCATGGCTGATCTGGGTGCCTCTGCCCCCAGTCTCTCACAAGAGACTCTTGTCTCTGCCATCAACGTCTCTCCTGGGTGGTGGAGTTATCTCCAGGCTCAACTGGGCAGGATCTGCTTCCAAGCTCATTCAACAGTGGTAGGCAGGCTTCAGTTTCTTACGAGCTGTTGGACTCCAGGCCTCAGCTCCTCCTGAGCTGTTGGCCAGAGGCCACCCCAGTTCTTGCTACATGAGCATCTCCGAAGGGCAGCTGGCTTCATCAGCCTAAGCAGGTAGGGTGAGAAAGTGCCGGCAAGATGGAAGTCACAGTGTTTTATAGCCTTTATAGTGACGTCCCATCACTTTGGCCATCTTTTGTCATTAGAAGCAAGTCACCATCCAGTCAACAATCAAGGGCATGAAAACCAGAAGGCAGGGACCATGGGAAGGCATTGTAGATGGCCGCATGTCACATTTAGCCAGGCCTGCCCTTTCTTTGAGTCTATCTGTATTTCCCTCTGGGCACAAAACTTCCCCTATTCTGCAGCTAGTTCCACCCTCCCTTCCCTCCCTAATATTATCAGCAAAATCTTCTTCTTTCCCCCTTTGAGAAAACATCAAAGGATACTATTCCTTTTCAAATGATTTTGGATATGCTTTCTTACCTTGCCCTTCCTCTAATCCTGTGAGTGAGATAGAGTAGCCCTATTGCTTACAGACCCCACTGAGATTATTTTCCTTGAGGCCCCTGGTGACAGAGCCAGGACTGAAGCCCGTGTTCCCTTTTCTTCCTCAGGATCCTCAGGTCACCAGAACACATTGCAGTCCTGCCCACTGTTCTGCTTCAGGATCCTGGAGGGGAATCTCATGGGCCAGTGATGTGAAAGCTTCCAAATGAGTGGAGATGACTGTTTTAGGGCTGCCGAAATTAAGGATGTCTCTCCTTTCCGGGCTAGAGTGGCTTTGATTCTTTTAATTATACTATGACGGAAATTTCACTCTTTAGATATGACGTACAGTTTTCAGCTCTCTAACAAAGGTCAAATTCTTGGCGACTCTGAACTGATCTGGACTCCAGAGCGGGTGTAGCTAAGTGATGGCACGGACACAAAGGGGTTTTATCTCCAACCATCACATCACTGGAACGATGGGGAATTCTTCCCACAAGCCGGGGGCATGTCCTGATCTTTTCTAATAACCTTTCCTGGGGCAAAGATTGCTGCCCACAATGAACTCTGTTAATAACCTCCCCCATGGCTTAATCCTATAAGGCTCATAGCAACTTTCCATTAGATGTTTCTTCTGGTTCATTTGGGAAACAAGGGACAAGTCTGTGTGCAAATTAAGGGGACAAGCTTCCCAAACAAAGTAACTTCAAAGGAAGAATTTGTATATATTATTCATTTATCTCCAGTGTAAACCCACAGATATTTTATAGGAAAAGGGGCACTGACTTTTGGCCTATCTTGACCAAAAAAACATTTATAATATTAATAGCCTCTGATCTTATCAGCACAATGGGAAAAAATAATGCCATATGGCTCATAGGACTTCAAGGCCCATTTGGAGATTTCTCTGAGGATCCCCATTTCATGCTTTAAAAATGCAAAGATAAAGAAATAATACAAATGAACTTATTTACAAAACAGAAACAGACTCACAGACTTAGAACGAACTTACGGTTACCGGGGGGAAAGATGGGGCGAAGGGATAGTTAGGGAGTTCGGGACTGGCACATACACACTGCTATATTTAAGATGGATAACCAACAGGGACCTACTGTATAGCACAGGGAACTCTGCTCAATATTATATAACAACCTAAATGGGAACTAAGGCTTTCAGTAGAATAGATGTGCAATAAACACTTGTTGCATTCTCCATTACATTGAGTAAGGGGAAGAAAGGAGCTTTTAAGGTTGTTTCTTATACTCTGAGTCTATCTGACAGAACCTAACACAGTGCCAGGCATGCAAATTATAGGCTTGCAAAGTACTTACAGGATGGTTAATCCAGCATTTCCCACACTTGCCTGCTTATAAAAAGTTACCTGGAAACTTCTAAAAAATTTAGATTCCTAGGATCCATCCCAGACCGACCAAATCAGAATCTCTAAGAAAGAATCCAGAAAACCTAGATCATTAACAAATACCATGAGAGAATCCTATGACCAAGCATGTTTGCAGAAATCCTGGATAAATCCACTGCAACTAACATAATGGCTTAAAGCACATATGAACTGATTTTCATTCTGTTGCCTCAGTTGCTTTAGATATTTTGATGGATAAATGTGGGTGAAAAGTTTTCCTAACAACATGTAATCTTGATTCCTTCCTTAAAAATTCTGGACCACTGCTCTGGGCTGGTTGGAGCTGAAGCACAGTGGAGCAGAGAACCATGGGGTTTCCTTAATGTTTTCTTACAAATTCCTGAGTTAACTTTCAGAGACTTGTCTTCTGTTGGCCTCAGTTCACCCATCTGTAAAATGAATATGATGCCGCCTCCTCACAAGGGTATTGGAAGGTTTAATTACATTTTGAAATCCTTTGCATCTGTCAAAGAGTAAAGACGCGCCAGGTCTAATTACGAGCAATGTGTTAGTATTCCTGGGTTATCATGCTGTAAATGTCATGTCTGCATTTAAATTCAGAGAATAACGAGCCCTTAATTTTCATTTTAAATAACTCCTTTCTCCTCTTGCTTCCCGTTGTGCATAGAGCCTGACCATGGAGTCCCTTTCAGTTCCAAGGTGCCTCAGTTGTAACATTTCTCCATCATTTCTGGAATCTCTTGTGGGTCAGCTCAAGTACCAGCCCTCAGCCAAGCTGGGCTCGAATCTGCCCTCTGACACTTGGGAAAGCTCTTTCAGCCTCAGTTGCCTCCTTTGCAAAATGGAGCAACATTTACACCAAAGGGCTATAAATGAGGATAAGAGAATAGGAACTGAATCAATGGTGATTATTTTTAAAGAGAAGAAGAATATTAAGAGACCAAAGGTTGAGTAGGGAGAGGAAAAGTTTTACTGCCAAGCAAAGGACCGACTGCAGTATAGGGTCTAGGTTCACAGGGATGAGATCTGGGGGAGGAGAAATTGTTGAGTTGAAAGATTCTGAGCTGCCTTTTCCCACATCAAGAAAGCAAAGTCCTTGGGCGTGGCTGACAGGGTGGGGTTATCCGGCTCCTTGCTCAGGTGAGCAGTGGGGGCCGGAAGGGTCAGGGATGTGGGCCTTCACTTCGCCATTTTCAGGAGTCAATATTATGTCTCTCTTTCCAGGGTCCAATGCCCAGCTAGCTAATCTGAGCAATTTGCCAAGCTAATGGCCTAATGGTAAGGAAAATTCTATGGCCTTCTATAGGTAATGTTGTCCCTCTCGGTGACTTTCCAAAACGAATTTGCAGGCTGACTGGTAGACTTGGGGGTAAAGAGAGGAGGGGGGATGTTTGGGGATGAGCCATCTTATGGCAGCCCTTCAATCACAACTCCTGGGGACCAGCATGTCCCCCTTTTGCTATAAGAGTGAGATGCTGGTATTAGTAAGCGAAGAGTTCTCCCTGCTACCCTGCAGATTTTGGACTTGAAACTGTAACATCAACTCTTATTTATATATCATCTCCTATCAGTTCTGTTTCTCTGGAGAACACTGACTAATACTAGCATCTCACTCTTACAGCAAAAGGGGGACATGCTGGTCCCTAGGAGGTGTGATTTATAGTAAGAAATACATATTTGGTCTTCAACCCCTTCCTGGCACAGAGCTGCTATAAACCTTGGGATTTCTGTAAGTGAGGAGAACAATAAAGGTATCTTTTGTTATGTTGATGAGGTGGCTTTTTGAATGCCACCTAACGGTGGTGGGGGCTTGTCATGGGGGCTTGTCACCCCGGAGGAAGCAACTGTGTGATTAAAGTGTTGGAACTTTCAGTCCCACCCCCTGACCTCTGGTGGAGGGAGAAGGGCTAGAGATTGAGTTCAACCATCAATGGCCAATGGTTTAATCAAGTTTGCCTGTGTAATGAAGCCTCCACAAACACCCAAAAGGGTGTGGTTCTGAGAGTTTCTGGGTTGGTGAACTCGTGGAGATTTGGGTAGAGTGGTGCGCCAGGAGAGGTCACAGAAGCTCCACACCCTTTCCCCTTACCTTTTCCTAAACATCTCTTCCCCATCTGGCTGTTCCTGAATTATATTCTTTTATAATAAACTGGTAATCTAGTAAGTAAAATGTTTCTCTGAGTTCTATGAGCCATTCTAGCAAATGTATTAAAGAAGGGTGTCGTGGGAACTTCCAATCTATAAGTGGGTCGTCAGAAGCACAGGTAACAACCTGAACTTGCAATTGGCATCTGGGGAGGTGCGGGGAGCCATCCTGTGGGACTAAGCCCTTAACCTGTGGGATCTGCTGCTATCTCCTGGTAGATAGTATCAGAATTGAGTTGAGTTGTAGGACACCCAGCTGGTGTTGGAGAATTGCTTGGTGGTGCTGGAAAACCCACACATTGGAACTGGTGTCAGAATTGTATCTACTGATTTAAATGCTAATCACATCTAAAAAAATATCTTCACAGCAACATCCAGGTTGGTTTTAGAACAAACAAATGGCCACCACACCCTAGTCAAGTTGACACAAAATTGCCCATCACAATGCTCAATTCCATTCTTATGCCACCATCCTACAGAGGTGAAAACCAATTGCTTCCTCTTTTTCCTCTTAGTTTTCCAGACACTGCTTCTATTAAGGCAGAATACGGCTGCAAGAGCAAGCATACAAACAGACCAAGGAGGGGATGCAGAGCATTATAGCATTTATGCAAAGCTACTGTGATTTCCAAAGTGTTTCCAAGTCACTTTTTAAAATATAGGCATTTTTTTTTTTTATTCTCAAATTTGGCTAATTCCATGTCTGTTCCCACCCCCACCTCCACTCCTTTACACTTAGAACAAATTGTCTTAGAAGAGCTGGAGAAATTGTGGTTCCTTCCTCCAGGGAAGATCTAAAATAATTTTTAAAACGTGGCAAAGGATAAAAATTGGAATCCAGATGAAACGCGGGCAGACTTTGGCACACGGTGAAAGCACCGCTCCCTAAGCATCTTGCCCAACTCCTTGTTAGGTAATGGCACCACCCAGGCTGGAGAAGAACAGTTCCCTTATCTTCTCGGGCCAGCTGGCTCATGGTGCTCTCTAGGCAATAGATCAGAGAAAATTATTTCCAGCTTTCAGCTTCCAACAAGCAACCCAAGGGCCTTCCTACTTCCCTGCTGCCTGCCTTGCTAAATTTGCTTACTCCACAGCCAGTTTCCAAGATGGGCAGTGCTGAAATGCTTGCTGGGGTGAGTGGAGGTGGGTTCTCATCCCCATTTTGCAGATGAAAATATGAAGCACGGGGATGACTTGCTCTTCAAAAACAGAACCAGAAACAGCCTTTATAATAGCTAGTCTCTCCTACTGAGTAATGTCTCAGGCCAGGCCGCTAAACTAACTCAGCTAGAACGAAGCTAAATTCAAGTTCTCTGCCATCCAGACTGCAACCAGCCGTAACTGCTGGTTCATTGGGTTCACAGGACTTGGCTACTTTCTGGCTGTTTGGATGCAAATGGTGATGATTGATGATGATGATGATGATGATGAAGAAGCTGGTACCACTCACTGAGCTTCTAATCTGTGGGGCACATACACTAACTAATTAAAGCATCAAGCTAGGAAATTTAATCTCTTTTTTACAAATGAGGAAACTGAGGCTCATGGTCACTCCCTAAACAAGAGTAGCAGACATGGGTTCAGACTCTGGCTTGACTCCCCCGCTCTCCTAAGAGGCTAAGACCATTGCGGACCATGTGGCTCCCTCAGGCACTCTGACTCAATCGCTTTAGAATCTACGTGTACAAATTGTACAAGTTGAGCCATTAGGAAAATTGAGGTTGATTTACCTGATTTTGAATTTACCAAATTAGAAATTTCTCTCATACAACCCTTAACTTCAAACTTGAGGGATTTTAAAGCTCGAATGTGACATCATTATTGATACAGGTGAAGCATGCTGTTACAGCCCAGCTTCATTATATATGGAAAATACCCAAACCCAAAGAGGAGATAGAGAAGCCAGAATTTCACAGAAATGTGTTCCCTGATTGGGTATAGAGAATGCTGAGTCTGGGAAACCTATGCAAACAAATAATAAACAAGGTGAAACTGACAGCAGCCAGAAGGTCTACTCTAGTATGTCTTGAAGCTGACTGCCCGCCATCTTGTACCTTTTCGCACTAGAAGACTTTTCTTAACTCTCATTTATTGCAGGACTTTTTCCTGTAAAAACACCTGTCAACTTCTTCTTAGAATTCTGATAGGAAAATGGATTTCCTTTTACCAAAGAAATTGCTTTAGAGTTGTCTTTATTGGAATGTATGTATTCTGTTAAATGATAGATACTGAGATATCTTGGTGGGCTCAGAAATTAATTTCCTTTATGTTTCATGGCCTTGCACACTGGTTCCCACTCTTGATTGTTCCTCATATATCACTCTCTCCAATCATGAACCCTGCTTGAGAAAAAATGGCTGGAGGAAACATAAAAGTAGATCAATCATAATACTTATACCTCCTGGGAAGTAACCCATTCTATTTTCCAGGCCCACAAATACAGTATTAAATGAACTTTCTTTTAATTTATCAGATGCAAGGTATTTTTTTCATTCATGCATTCAACAAATATTTATTGAGTGCCTACTACATATTGGACACTATTGAAGCAGCCAGAGACAGGAGAAGCAAATCATCAGTCAAAAATCCCTGTCTTCATGGAACTTACATTCTAGCAATGCACACACACATATACATGCTCAGTTCAATTTAGAGGTAAACAGCTTATAACCAAATGTTAAGACCTGAAGGGTTAAATTTGTTGTTTAGCACATTTATTTGTTAGAATTCCATAGCCTTAATAATTTCAAGTAAAATTTCTTTAATGAAGTATAACATATGTAAAAGAAGTACACAAAACCTAAGTGTATAGTTCAATGAATTTTCTCAAGAACACATCATTGAAACCATCACTGAATAAATAAATAAAACACTACTAGCCTCTCAGTACTGCCCCACTCTTTGTCTCCTCTGATAACTAACCCTTCTCCCTAAAGATATCCACACTCCTAACTTTTAGCATCATAATTTAGGGGTTTTTTACACTTTATATCAATTGAACCATACAACAAGTGCTACTATTTTGTATGTCTGGCTTATTTCATTCAAGTTTGTTTTTTTGAGATTTCTCCCCATTTTTGTATACAACAATAGTTTGTTCATTTTTGTTGCTATTTTGTATTATTTCATTTTAGGACTATGCCATAATTTATTCATACTTTCTACTGTTGGAATTTGAGTTATTTCTAGTTTGAGGCTATTAATAATAATAATGATATAAACATTTTTATACATACATTTTGGGGCATATACCTGTGACTAAAAATCTAGACGTGAAATTTCTGTGTCATAGGATATACACAGGGTCAGTTTTAGTAGATACTGCTGAAGAGTTTCCCAAAATGGTTGTTCCCATGTACACTCCTACCAGTAGTGTGTAAGAGTCCCAGTTGCTTTACATCCTCACCAGCACTTAGTGTTTTGCATTTTTTTTTTAGCCATTCTGGTTAGGTATATAAAGGATTTTAATGTGGTTAACATTTAAATTTGTCTAGTGACTAGTGATATTGAACATCTTTTTATCTGGGGCATTTGGATATTATGTTTTGTAAGGTGTCTCTTCAAGTCTTTTGTCCAATTTTCTATTGTATTGTCTGATATTTTCTTGTTGAATTGTAGGAGTTCTTTGTATATTCTGGATATGACTCTTTGTAACTGTCTTTGCATCTTTCTTTTCTCACTCTGCAGCTTGTATTTTCCTCTTTCAATATATTTTTTGACCAACAGAAGTTCTTCATTTTAAAGTAGTCTAATTTTCTGGTGTTTTTTTTTTTTATAGTTAGTGTTTTTATGTCCTGCTTAAAATTGTTCTTGCCTTACCACAGTCCTGAAGATTTTATTTTTCAACTTCCTTTAGAAGAGATTTATGTGGAAACTTTAGCATTTATATTTACAATTTACCTGGAATTAATTTTTGTATATAATATTAATATGACTCAAAATTCATTTTTTTCCCACATGGATACTTTGTGTTGATGATTTTTGAGGAAAATTACATAGATAACTAAAAGAGGCGGCAGAAAATATTATTAACACTTAATACCAAAAAGAAAACACTTTATATAGGACTTATTATGTTCAAATATTGCCTTAGGCCACTTACATATGTCAGTCATTTTATGCACTATGACATAGATACTATTAGTATGATTCCCATTTTACAGATGAACAAACTGGGGCTCAGAGAGGTCAAGCAATTTGCCTGAAATCACACAGCTAGGAAGCGGTAAAGCCAACACTCAAACTCAGGCATTCTGGCTTTAGCACCAGCTCCCCTAATCACAAGGCAATGTCACCTCTCAATAAATCTTACATTGTTTGCAGTCAATTACGTAAGTGGGGTTATAATGTCTAAATTTGGATATCCTATTTAGGCAGTGCAAAGTATATGACTTTAGAGAAATCAAATACTAAAGAGTAATGTGGAGTTATAAAATTCAAGCTGTGCTTTTCTTCCCACGACCCTCCCACTTTGCCCTGATTTTAGTGCCTCTTGCTTACATTTCAGGCAGACAGAACTACTCTGGGAGAAGTTTTTAATTTCAAAGAATGCGTCACTGCCTTAGTCTTCAGGACACTGGCCGTGCTAAAAATGAAGCATTTTTGTCCACGTCCTCATTACAGACTTCTCCTCAGCAGTGGCTGCGATTTGACCAAGAGCACAGTTTCCACCTCAACTCTCTTTGTTTCTGTGGCTGGAAGCCAGCTCTTTAAAATCAGTTTCACTTGCCCTTGACTCCCGTGGTTGCATTTCTATTTGATTTCTTTTTCCTATTCTTTCTTTCTTTTATTTAAATCCTGGCTTCCATCCAAAATGGGAGGAGGAATGGGCCTTAACCTTGAAGACTGTTAGCACCAGCAGGCAGTATGGTTATCAGAGCCCGGCGTGGTGACCGGGGACCTTCCCAAAGCCCATCTCGAGTCACTGATGGCTGCTGGCTGGCGTGTGGGAGCTGTCGTCACCAACCTGGATCACAACACACACTTTGACCATTAAGCAAAGAGAAATGGCCTCAGAGTGGTGTGTGGCTTGGGGCTTTTGGAGGAAATGCATCCCAAGATGGAATCAACAGACAAACCCAGAGAGGCAAGTGCAGCCGGCAGTTCACAAGCAATGAATTAACCTGCCTCCTAGGAAAGCGATGCCAACATTTGGGGCCACCAAGCCATGATACACAGCTCTAATTAGGTTCCAAATCCAGTGGCCCATATGACTAAATGGTTTATAAATAGAACCTCAGTTGTAGAAAACAGAAGCACGAAAAGCATGTCACCGCTGACTGAGTTCGGTTTAATTAAAAGTCATTTGAGGTGGTGTTGTGACGGGGCTTGCCTCAGCTCAGGCACCTGGGGAGACAACTGTTAGTACTAACTTTGAAGCAGGAACGTCAAAGTGCAATTGTGCTGCTGGAGAAATCTCCCTATACTAAGTGTTGGGAATGGGAGGACCCGTTGCCAGGTTCCGGGAAATATCTGTATACTAAGGGGGAAAGCAAAACCCAGAACACATTTTTCATTAAGAATATCAAGAGTTTTAAACTTTTTTTGTTGGGTCAAAGTTGGAAGGTGTTTCAAGGCCCTGCCGTTTCTGTGGTTCTACTTTCTCTAAACCCCTCAAAGAAGGAAGGTCATTTGAAAATATCATGATCCTGCTTTGACTCAGCCTTTCAGCATTCAGGTGACCTTGAGAAAGTCATGAACTGCTCTTTCTCTGATGTACAAGCTTCTCAAGGGCAGCGGCAGGTCTTAGTAAACATGATCTCTACCTGTGGACATAATAATGAAAGAAGGTAATGAAAGAAGAATAAAAGAATACCTAAGCTGCCTTTTGGTCTTAATACTCTATGTTTCTACATTCAAAAATATTTTACAGTGAGGAGTTCAGGAACACGCTAAACGTGGTCATACACCCAAGCCAATTGTTTGGTTTGCCCTGGCAGGAAGGAGTATTATCACACTGACATGGTTGAGAATTGCAGCTACATGGTGGTAATAAATAGACTTTGTGTTGATTTTACTATAGTTTTAAAATTGTGTAGCAACAATGTACCCACTTTCTGGCAGCTCCCACCACCCTGTGTTGCCCATGCCCCAGACACCAACTTCTTCTCATCTTTTCTTATCAAAATCACAAACTTGAGTCAAGTTTTTTCATAGTAGCTTTCCTCAGAAGAGTCACCTAGATGAGGTAAGAGGAAGCTACAGAGGGGTGGGATAGGGAGGGTGGGAGGGAGACGCAAGAGGGAGGAGCTATGGGGATGTATGTATATGTATAGCTGATTCACTTTGTTATACAGCAGAAACTAACACACCATTGTAAAGCAATTATACTCCAATAAAGATGTTAAAAAAAAAAAAGAAATGATTTCCAGTGGTCTGAGCTGGTAAGGTCCATCACAAGAATTGAGTGAAAACAATTGCAAATGTATTAGCAAAACACACACACAAAGATAGATGACTCCTCCCCTGAGGGTTTAGTGGAAGAGATAAACTACAAGGTTTTTGGAAGCTGTTAGAGCCAAGGTGTGCTGCGGGCAGTAGCAGCGGCAGTAACGTTCGGTGAAATAGGAATGTATCACATCTGGAATTTTCGGTTAAATAAATTAGCCCTTGCTCTGCCCTGTGGGGCACGGTGTCTGGGTGCGGGAGACGCACGCTCCAATGGCCCAGCTCATTCCCAGACCCTTCCAGTCCCATCACCACCAGCTACCTTCCTCACAAGCTTCTGAATTCACCTTCAGAACAGACATTTTTCAGAGAGAGTTGATATGATGAAAAAATTGAAGTAACTTGGTTGACTCTGGATCTGGGCAGGAAAAGATATTTCTGCTTTAGTGATTGCATTTCCTCTCTTGCATTTCCCCACTCCCTCTCTCTGTTCCCCTTCTCCAAAGGATGCTGCCAGAGACTGATGGCTCCCAAGCCTCCCCCGTAGCCTGTCTGGGGTGACAGAATCACAGCCGGGTGCACAGCGGTAGGTGGATTTCTTTGCCTCCTGGTCACCACAGTCCTCCAGAAACCAGTGACTAGCTGTTTGTCAAGCACCTTTCTCCAGTCCCTCCCCATCTCCATCTCGGAGAGCCAGCCTCAGGTGAGGCAGCTCCCCATTTATTTCAAAGGCAGAATGAGGTTAAATTCATTGGTTTCTGAATGATACATTTACTCTTTGAAGGACAGAAATTCTGTGGCAGCAAGACTGATATGCCCACAGGCATTGACAGGAGGTCCTCTGGTGAGATGACTTGACCCGTGTTCATGAAGAGGCTTCCACAAGCAAATATTGGCTTGGCCAAAAAGTTTGTTCGGGTTTTCCCACAAGATGCTACAAAAAACCCGGACGAACTTTTTGGCCAACCCAATATATTCTGCCCAACACACACCTACACAGACACACATGCACACACACATATGCACACACTCACACTGATGGATATATTACTACAGAACAAGTGCATTTGTACTGAGTTTGAGACCTGTTATTACCTGACAGGGATAGTTCCATCTAAGTGCATTGCATTGATATGCCTTGTATATCAGGCACTTGGCTAGACACTGAGCTTTGACAGGTGGCCTAGAGCAGTGAGACTAATGGCATGAACAAGCTGAGCTAGTTCAGAGAAGGAGGAATTCTGCCCAAGGACACTGGAGAGGCTTCCCAGAAGGGTAACAGAGCCTTGAAGAAAGGGTCTGAATAAACTCCTTGAAGAAGCACATGGCTATAGTGGGAATGCATTTACTGGTTTACTTGATGAGCCCTTTACTATCCGCTGTCACTCCGTGGAATCCCAAGTTAAAAGCAAGGAAGATGCGTGAGATTTCCTGAGGGGACGAAACTGAGGGGAAGACTGTCCTCGAAACCACGCATAGCCTCTGTGGGACGGAACGAAGAGGAAAAAGTCTCAAAAGCTACTTCACATATTTCCTTGGGCCAAGCTTTATGAGAACATGTTTCTTTACATTGCAAGGCTTGAATGCTTCCTGAAAGAGAAAGCCCAAGTCGTTCTGTATAGAATTCATGACTTCAATTTTATGAACCATACCTCTCTATTAAAAAAAATTTTTTGAGGTGAAATACACACAAAATAAAATGAACTATTTAAAGTGAACAACTCAGTGGCATTTAGTACATTCACAACATGGGGCAACCACGACCTCTGTGTAGTTCCAAAGTATTGTCATCACCCAGAAGGAAGCCTCGTACTTAGTAAACAGTTACTCTCCAATCGCCCCTCCTCCAAGCCCCGGGCAACTACTGAACTATTTTCTGCATCTATGGATTCATCTATTCTGAATATTTTATATAAACAGAATCATACAATATGTAACTTTTTGTGCCCAACTTCTTTCATTTAGCATAATGTTTTCAAGGTTCATCCATGTTGTAGCCTGTGTTCATACTTCATTCCTTTTTATGGCTGAATGATATTCCATTATATGTATACACCACAGTTTGTTTATCCACTCATCCGTTGATGGACATTTGGGTTGTTTCCCAAATTTTGGGCTACTTTTGGCTACTGTCAATAGTGCTGCTATGAATGTGCTTGTACATGTATTTGTTTGGGTATCTGTTTTTAATTCTTTGGGATATATATCAATACCTAGGAGTAAAATTGCTGAGTCATATGATAATTCTATGCTTAACTTTTTTTAAAAAATTAATTAATTAATTTATTTATTTTTGGCTGCGTTGGGTCTTCGTTGCTGCGCGCAGGCTTTCTCTAGTTGTGGCCAGCCAGGGCTACTCTTCGTTGCGGTGCGAGGGCTTCTCATTGCAGTGGCTTCTCTTGTTGCGGAGCACGGGCTCTAGGTGCGCGGGCTTCAGTAGCTGTGGCTCGAAGGCTCTAGAGCGCAGGCTCAGTAGTTGTGGCACACGGGCTTAGTTGCTCCGCGGCATGTGGGATCTTCCCAGACCAGGGCTCGAACCCGTGTCCCCTGCATTGGCAGGCGGATTCTTAACCACTGTGCCACCAGAGAAGCCCCTATGCTTAACTTTTTGAGGAGGCACTAAACTGCTTTCCACAGCAGCTGTACCACTTTACATTTCCAGCAGCAATGTACAAGGATTTCTATGTCTCCACATCCTCATCAACAGTTGTTATTTTCTTGTTTCTGATTATAGCCATCCTAGTGAATGAAAAGTGGTATCTCGCTGTGGTTTTGATTTGAATTTACCTGATGTCTAATGTTGTTGAGCAGTTTTTCACATGCTTACTGGCCATTTGGATCGCTTCTTTTGAGAAATATCTATTCAAGTCCTTTGGCCATTTACAAAATTGTGTTGTTTATCTTACTCTTGAGCTGTAAAGTTTCTTTACATACTCTGCATAACTAGACCCTTATCAAATATATGATTTGCAAATATTTTCTCCCATGTGTAAGTTGTCTTTTCACTTTCTTGATAATGTCCTTTGTTGTGAACATTTTCAATTTTGGTGAAGTCCAATCTACCTATTTTTTCTTCTTTTTTTTCTGTGCTTTTAGTATCATATCTAAGAATCCATTACCAAATCCAAGGTTATGAAGATTTACCCCTATGGTTTTTTTGTTTGTTTGTTTTTTAAAAGTTATTTATTTATTTATTTTTGGCTGCATTGGGTCTTCGCTGCTGTGCGTGGGCTTTCTCTAGTTGTGGCAAGCAGGGGCTACTCTTTGTTGCAGTGTGCAGGCTTCTCATTGAAGTGGCTTCTCTTTTGCAGAGCACGGGCTCTAGGCACATAGGCTTCAGTAGTTGTGGCACACGGGCTCAGTAGTTGTGGCTCATGGGCTCTAGAGCGCAGGCTCAGTAGTTGTGGCACATGGGCTTAGTTGCTCCACGGCATGTGGGATCTTCCCGGACCAGGGCTCGAACCCGTGTCCCCTGCATTGGCAGGCGGATTCTTAACCACTGCGCCACCAGGGAAGTACTACCCCTATGGTTTTTTTAAAAGTGTTTTAGCTCTTCTATTTAGGTCATCGATCCATTTGAAGTTAACTTTTGTATATGATGCGAGGTGAGTGTTCAACTTCATTATTTTCCATGTGGGTGTTCAGCTGTCCCAGCACCATTTCTTGAAGAGACGGTTTTTTCTTTATTGAATGGTCTTGGCACCCTTGTTGAAATCAGGTGGCCATGGATGTATGGGTATATTTTTCACTCTCTATTCTCATACCTGTCTATATTTGTAGAACTTTCACGATGGAGATTTCAGCTACAATCAGTTCCAGTTTGTTTATTTCTCTTGGATACTAGAGTTTTGAGGGATTTTCAAGCCACATGATTATGACTTTATTTTTCCTTTCTCATCCACTAAAGCATTTCTTGGCCTGTTTTCTATGGGTGCTACTGAACAATCCAATAAGACTGAAAAAAATTTTTTGAGTAATTTTTAAATAATAAATTTGACCCTTGTGATGATGTAGCACTTATAGTGCAAAGTCCAGGATGAATGGAGGCCCTCACACATTCTTGCATTCATCCTTCTGAGTTCCCTTGAAAACAGTCATTTATTGGATCTTAGATTATTCTACTTCAAAGCTCCTCTTCTGACAAAGTTGTATTCTCATGAAATGTCATTTCTGTAGCTTTCCTGTTACATTTACTCTACCTGTGACATCCCGTGTCTTGCTCCTCATTTGTAGTTTTTTGGCCCAAGCTCTCTGATTGATTATTTACCTATTGAAATATTTACCTTGACTCTTTGAGGCCAGAGCTGCTCCTGGCAGAATTACCTGAGTCCCAATCAGCCAGTCTCTGAACTTTTCCAGTTGAAAAGGTCAGGCAGTTATGAGTACTGACAATTTTTTTTTTTAACATCTTTATTGGAGTATAATTGCTTTACATTGTTGTGTTCGTTTCTGCTGTATAACAAAGTGAATCAGCTATACATATACGTATATCCCCATATCTCCTCCCTCTTGCGTCTCCCTCCCACCCTCCCGATCCCACCCTTCTGGGTGGTCACAAAGCACCGAGAGCTGATCTCCCTGTGCTATGCAGCTGCTTCCCACTAGCTGTCTATTTTACATTTGGTAGTGTATATATGTCCATGCCACTCTCTCACTTCGTACCAGCTTACCCTTCCCCCTCCCCGTGTCCTCAAGTCCATTCTCTACGTCTGCGTCTTTATTCCTGTCCTGGCCCTAGGTTCTTCAGAACCATTTAATTTTGTAGCCTCTGTGGAAAACTGAAGGGGGCAGACTTGAACAAATAAATTAGTGTGAGCTGGCCACAAAACTCACTGAAAACTGCCATGGGAGGAAAGAAGAGGCAATTTGAAGCCAATGAACAAAAAGGGTTGCTGGGTGTTCCTATGACAGCATCAAGCTGTGTCATCCTGTGGACGGGAGGAAGGTTGAGTTATTGATCCCTTAAACCTCCTGCAGGCCTGGTCCAAGTAAGAACTCTCAGCTGAGGTTCACTCACTTTACTATGATCCAAAGAAGATTATTTACTGATTTCTGATGCCTCAGAAATACTGATGTTGAAATGTCCAAGGGCCCCTGTTTTCTGTAGGATGTTCAAGAGCTCTGCAGTCAAAAAGCCTCTAGACGTCTTGACCACAAAGGAGCCTTTATTGGAATATTGTCTTTCATCTGAAGCCACGTCCTTGTACTGCTATGAAAGAGGAAACACATCCATGCCATGTCCTAAGATGCTGGGACCGCAGTTCTCAAATCCTTTCTGTGGACAGTGGGGAAGGGATTCAGGCTCAGCTCAGTGAGAGCAAGCCCTCTCTCAAACATTCCCTGCTGGCCTTGGGAAGAAGTTCGATTCTTTTGCATCCCCTACATTTAGTCTCTTGGGGTTCATGGGGCAAATTATAGAAGAGGAACTTTGCCAAATAAGTGTCACAGAGTAAGTCACAGAACACCTAAAATCTACTCTTTCTAACACACCTAGACTCAAGTTAAGAAATACAGAGATCGTGAATGCCTTATAGTACTTCTTCACCTCCCATTTATTTTGCTCCTTTTATACAATCAGGCATCCCCGCTGCCCCTTTCTCCTCTAACGAAGCTACGTCCTCAGGGCTTCTATCCTGGCTCGACCTTCTCTTGAGCTGCCTTGAGCTCCCTCCTATACTTACCTCTACTCATCCCTTCCTGAAACACTTGCCTCCTCTGAGCTCCAAAGCATCCATCTCTCCTGCTTCTCCTGTTACTTCTTTGATTACTCTTTCTCAGTCCTTCATTAATTTCTTGGTTTTTGATGCTAAAGGTATATTTCCTCCAAAGTTCTGAGTTTCACTTTCTCTTCTTCTCACCCTACATATTCTTTCTGGATGACTCTACTCTAATGGTTTTCATTATCACCTGTATTCTGATGTCTCTCAGCTCTGTAGTTCTCACCTGTCTCCCAAACTCCGGGCACATTTAGGCCACAACAGCCCCACAGTATTCTAACCCATAACCCTTAAACTCTGTGAGGGCAGGAATTTTTGTCCATTTTGTTCCCCATCTATTTCAGCACTTAGCACAGTACCTGGCAGACTGTAGGCAATTTATAAATATTTGTTGAATTACTGAAAACACTATTTTCCTAGATTCTCTCCCCTTTAATTCATTCTACAAAACCATCAGAATTAAGCAAAACAAAGACACAATCATATCATCAGTTGTCCAGAAACTTTTCATGGTCACCTCCCATTTGCTACAGAATGAAAGCCACCGTGTCAAATTGAAATACTCAAGATCTTTCACCAGGTGTCCCTAATGTACTTCTGAGAACTCATTTCCTACCACTATCCGCCAGGACCCCACTCACTGCAGAGACTAGACTATTTCCATGCCTTTAATGTACCGTGTACATTCCCATCTCTTCGTCTTTGCCATGTCTATTCTCTCTGCCAAAAAACCTTTCTCTCCTTTCTATCTGAGCTGGGATGGTCTTTTGTCTGTGGTCCTTTGAGCTGTCAAGTTTGGAAAAAAGTCAAGAACTAATAACAGACAAATAAAGATAACACAACTTGGGGTGTAATTAAAGGTTAGGGAAAGACAAAAAGGGTGCCATTCAGAATCCCTTTCTTTAAAAATGACCCATCTAACTTCCTGCATTCTTAGGACCCAATGTTCCCTCACAACTACCTCCACCAAACCAACAGCAGAAACAAAGGGCAAAGGGAAGAGAGTGACTCACAGCTCACTCTAAGCTTTCTGAGACCAAGGAGGAACAGTGAGGGAGGGCCAGCCCGAGAATGCTGGAGGTCAAGACTGCAAGGGATAAGGGGATTTAAAGGAAGAAGCAAACAAGTTTTAGGGGCGGGGTCATGAAGGGGAAGGAGAGAGGGAGAAAGAGAGAGAGGGGAGGAGAGAGAGAGAGTCTGATAGTTACTCCCTGGAGCCTGTAAGTGAGAGAAAGTCCACATACTGGCCTGTTGGTGCAAGCAGCGGGGTAGTGGGGGGCAGGGAGGCTCTGGGTTAGGACACGCACAGACCTGAGTGTGCATGAGGCTCTCCCTGCTAGCCTCCTACTTTTCTCATGCTCTGTACAATGCCATTCTTCTACTGAGAACTGAGAGCAAAGCACGTCACCTTTTCTGGAGTGTGTGTGTACGTGCGTGTGCACATGCGCGAGTGTATGCCACCCTGGAATGCACCAAGAATGGAGAATAGACCTTCCCCTCTCCCGTCCCTTGTAAATCACCTACAGGCACTTGAGATCATTCAACATAGACAATGAGAACTAAAGAGAGCAAAGCGGGGGTTCACCCAAACAGCTAACCAGAAAAACCGATTTCACTGACTGCTTCTGGGAACCCTCACCCCGAGCCCCAAAGAAACAAAGGCTGGTGACTCAGTTACATGCCTATCAATTTCCTTCTCACACTTCATCAAGTGTTGCCTCCCCAGACAGAATTGATGGTCTGTCCTCTGGCTCCCGGCAGCTTTCATGGGTGTTTCTGTTCTGCTCAACTAGATCCTGTCTTTTCAACTAGATCCTGAGTTCGCCGGGAGCAGAGCTGTTGACGCTGCCTCTGCATCCTTCAGACCTTCACTCGGGGTCTTGAGCCTTGTGGCCACTCAATAAATATTATCGACTTGGCTTTTACAGATGCCGTCGCTGGGGCCCAAAGCGGCTAAATGGCTTTGCCTGTGCTCCACGACTTGTCAGTGACTAAGCCAGGACAGGACAGCAGCTTTTTCATTCAGAGGGGAAGCTCATTGTTTTCAGTCTAAAATTTTCAGTTATTTGCATATATTTGCTTAAAATAAAACTATAGAATGTGCACAGAGCTTATTTTCTTCAACCATATTATAGTCTAAACTAGTTTTCAGATGAGAGGCAGTGTCATGCAGTGATTATCGGCACAAGCTTCCGAATCAGCGGGAACTGGATGCAAGTCCCTTCATCTCCCGAGCTCACTTTCCTCATCAGTGAAAAAGGATACTGGTACCCACGGCCCAAGGATGCTGCAGGATTAAACAAGACGGAGGGAGGTTGAACAGTTAGCTAGTCCTCAAGTATATCATATGGGCAACAACTATATCAGCTACTCATTGGCTCTATCTAGGTTTTTTTTTTAACAATATTAAAATTTATTCAAAATGAGAAATCACAACAAACTACAAAATATAAAAGCTAAAATTTACCTCAAACATCACAAAAACCAGGAAAAAATAACACAATATTGATATCAACTCTGTGACACAACTTCGTAACACCCTTTTCTACATATTTTGTCTACAGACTTAAAAAAAAATTTTGTATTGTCTTAAAATATACATAACACAAAATTTGCCATTTAAACCATTTTGAGTGTGCCATTTAGTGACATTAATTATATTCAAAATGTACAGTCATCACCACTGTCTGTTTCTACAACTTGGCATGCTCATGGATAGTTTGGATAGCACCAAATATCAAGGACCTTTTGGCATGGACCAAATGTCTTATGGATGTTTTGGACAGGACTAAATGTCCTGCAAGGCTTGTCTTGCCGTACTCCCACGACTATTTTCCAAATCATCACCAAACTGAGACCTGAAAAGCTCTAGCTCATTTAGCTTTAAATTGTTCACTAGTGACCCTTGGATCTATTTACTGTAAATTAGAGACTAGCATTTCTTCTTTTGCAAATTATCTGTCTGCATTCTTTGTCCAGCTTCTCTAAACTACTTGTGTTATATAGTTGATTCACAAGAGTTTATATAAATAGTATTTATATTATATTGGTTTCCTTATCTCTGGCATATTGGTGATAATTCTAATACTGGGAAAGATGGCAGTTGTTTGGGGCTTGTCTTCTGTGAGTGCTGAAGAACATTGGATTTTGAGAATACTGCTGGACATCTGCAAGAGTATAGCTGTAAGCAGGGGAGGAGCGTCAGAGAATGCTTTTGCATTGGAGCCACAGAACTCTGCAGGCTGGTTGCCATGTCTCCCCCCCCCCCCCGAAAGACTGACTATCTCCTCTCAGCAGGGAAGCCCAGAGAATTCCCTCTGTTCTGCATCTCAGCTCATTTCTCCATCTTACCTCTGCCTGTGTTTGACGCCCATTAACTACAGAACATAGGAGACTCATTGACTACAGAAGGCCCAGGGCCTCAGAGGTAGAGCTGGGATAATAAGGATTGGATATATTTGACCTTCAGGACAAAGCCTATAGGCAAATGCAATGTTTTCTTAATATCTGTTTTTAATGCGAGTTACAGATCATTCCATTCTATGTAGTTTCCAAATCAGATCTTCTCTACCATAAACCTATTTGTGATTATCAGGTATTTAATAACACAACACCTTGTTCTGTGCTGTGTCCGATCTTGCTGAAAGCCAGTGCATTAACCTCCAGAAAACTATTGAAAATTGGTGGCCGGTGCTCTTGTTTGCACTTAAGGCACATGGACACATGTAAGGCTAATCATAGACTCATGTAACCATCATGTTTCAAAAATCCTACCTGTCTCCTTTTACTTCAGGGACACCTTACCCTTTCTCCTACGAGAGGACGGTAATCATTTAGCCAATACTTGTAGACTAAATGGCTGCAGAATATATATCTCATCTAAGAAGTGCTTGGCACTTAATTTTTCATCAAATCCTCAGCTGGGCAAGTGTCTGCCCAGCCCCAAGCCCTTCTTTCTTGGATACAAAGTGTAGAACCTATACATAAGAACCCCTAGAAACTTTAAAAATGTCAGTGTTTCCCGTTGGGCAATAATTAGTAATCTTCACAACTTGTGTGCATTTTCTTATACGTACCAGAGGGAAGATGTTCACATATCTAGACAGGATAATCATCTATCTGATTTCTATGAACCTGATTCACACTCGTCATGTTCCTCTTATGCCATGGCTTCAAGTTCATGATCTTATGACTTCCCATCCTCATTGATGGGGGGAGGGGGCATTTCTTTAAAAATATTTTTAAATTATAGAGGTATACAAAAGGTACACAACAAAATGCACAGCTTTTAAATGTAGTTTTGTCATCAAACCCAAGCTTGTGTGCCTGATGCATGGTGAGGCCAAGCTGAAATGTCAGAGTTTACAGCAGAGAATGGTTATTGCAAGGGCTAAGCAAGGAGAATGGGAGGCTCATGCTCAAAAGACTTGAACACTCCAATGGGTTTCAGGGAAGAAGTTTTTATAGGCAAAATTTGGGAGGAGGGCTTCAGGGTGTGTAACCCTCCTCTGATTGGTTGAGGAAGTTGCAGGGTGGTATTCCAGTAATCTCAATCATTAGCTTTCAGCCTGAAATAAGCTACTGCCAGAAGCAGAACTGGAGAATCCAAAAGGTAACAAAAGAGAATCTAAAGAATAGGTGTGGTTGGATGTGGTGTGTGGGAAAGAAAAAAGTAAAGAAGAATCCAAGGTTTCTGGCTTAGACACTGGGAAAAATTGCAGGACCATGGATTGAGATATTGGGCTTAGATAGAAAAATAGATCTGAATAATCAGTGATGAATTCAATTTGGAACAACCTGAGTTTGAGCTGGCTGCGGATATCCACCTGAAGATGACCATAGATAATTAGATATGTAGGTCTGGAGCTCAGGAGAGCCATCCAAGCTTGAACTATATTTGAGAGTCACAGCATACAGATGGTCACTGGAGTTTGGAGGAGTTTGAGTCTAGAGTATTGAGGATGGGACTCTGAGAAATGCTGACATTTTAAGGGATTGACAAAGAAAGATGAGGCAGCAAGGAAGACTGTGATGTAGCAGCCCATGATGTAGGAAGAAAACCAAGACAACACGGTCTCAGGAGAATGGGGAGCTGTGGAGGCTGAAATAGGTGACCACTTCCAGGGTCAGTGTAGGTCACTGATATTAAGTCATGATGAAGAGTCAGGTGAGATGAAGCCTGTTGAGGCCATTGTATGGAGCAAAAAGGAAGTCATTCACAGTTCTTAGCAAGAACAGTTTCAGTGAAGGGGTGAGAATGATGGCCAGGTTGGAGTGAGTTGAATAAATAGGAGCTAGCAATGGAGAGAGCTGAAGTAGGCTGCAGGGAGAAGAGTGCAGGGCCAAAGCTGACGTGGGATGCAAGACCATGGGGAGCTTGTGTTGTTGCACTTGTTTCTTGAACTGGGAGAGCAGTGAACTTGTTTGTATGTTGATTGGGAAGAGCTGGTATAGACGGAGCAATTGTAGCTATTGGAAATAGAAATGATACCTCCTTGGGCCATGTTTCTAAAAAGACAAGAATGGTTGGACGTCATAATAGCTGTGGAAGGAGTAGCCACACAGAAGAGGAACAGAACTTCTGAAATGATGAGGCAGGGTACCTGTTATGAGTTAAACTGCATCTCCCTAAAATTCATATATTGAAGTCCTAACACCTAGGTCATTGCAGATGTAATTAGTTAAGATGAGGTCATACTGGAGTATGGTGGGCCCCAATCCAATATGTCTGACGTCCTTATAAAAAAGGGGCATTTGGACACAGACACGCATGTACAAGGAGTACACCATGTGAAGATGAAGGCAGAGATCAAGGTGATGCAGTAGAAGCCATCAAAGATTTCCAGCAAACCACCAGGAGTCAGGAGAGAAGCCTGGAACAGGTCCTTCACTAACAACTTCAGAAGGAAGCAAGCCTTGATCTTGGACTTCTGGCCTCCAGCACTGCGAGGCAATACGTTTCTGCCGCTGAAGCCACTCAGTTTGTGGCGCGTTTTTACAGCAGCCCTAGCTGGCTAATAGGGTACCAGTGGCAGTAAATTTGAATGTGACAGGCAAGAAGTCAAGGGAGTTGTGACATGATGGTTGTTACCTTTTACTATGAACTTGGACCCAATGTCATCTTTGGGGCATCTGTGGAGGAGGTGGCATGGGGTGCTTGGAGATAAGTAGAGAAACCTTGAAATAACCACTCTGAACAATGGAAGACAGCAGTCTAAAAAAACATAGAAGGCTGCTGGGCAGTACTGAGACCCCAGTTGAGTCTGGATCTCAGTATTTTACAAGTTTTAAAAAAATAGTCCCTTCCAGTGTCACGCCAACACCCAGTGCAATTATTTTGGGAATATATTTTCCACCAAGGAAGTCACAGCTATCTCTCTTTCTCTGCCCTACCTGCCTTTTCATAGGCCCCTGTCCTTAGCAAAGGTACAAAGTAATAAAACTCTTTTATTCATAGGAAAGGTCATTAAAATTGCTCATCACTCTGTTTGCCCATGTGCTTCTCACAGTCTTCCAGCACCAAGGACTAATCCCCAGGCTTTAACTTATAAAATCCATGACTAAAAAAATGTTTTTGTCTTTCATCATCAGCTTTCTCATAGATTTGGTGCCTCTGAGCTGTACTCTGGTGCTGAAATGTCTCCCCAAGGTATTTTTCTTCACTCTTAAGTTCAAGGATGTCTTAAGAGGCTTGTTTTCTCTTTCCATGAATATGAGTCAGGCCTCAGCAGGATCTGTAACTCGCTAGTCCTGAGGAAGTGCAGTAACATGGTTGATATAGGAAAAGCTGACATTGAAAACTTTGTGAAAGCACGGTTTTTTTATTCCCCACATGAAGCATCAATTTCTTTGGGTAAAATATGGCAACTCATGTGAATCACATGAAACTCATGTGAAATACAACAGAGAAAATGGGACTTTGATTTTTATGAAATTTGTATTATTCTCACTGCTAAGTAAGCCAGTTTTATTTTAGATCCCATCCTCTGAGTAAGCAGCAAAGTTCAAAGCCTGCCAGAAAAAGGTGATGAATTTCTCAGAGATATTGCAGGAGAATTGCAACTTCTGGACAATACTCATTAGAGACATGGAGGAGAAGGTTGGAGCTGGGAACACCTCCAGGAGGCGAAAGAGCTGGAGTAATGGACAGAGCAGGACAAAAGCAGCAGTGGGCTAACAGTTTGTGCTGACCACAGAATATCCCATCAGATGCCTGTGACAACATCCCCGTGGGTATCACGCCCCCCATTGAAGAAGTCAACATCTCAAGTCCTGATAGTCGGGCCTGGCTGCTAAGCGCCAGTGGATCTTTAGGGAGGAAGCCATCCAATTAGATGGTACTTAATGATAGATTTGGAGTCTAACCCCAGGGAAAGTAGATCCAAGCCTGGGTCAGGATTTACATCCTACTGCCGTATGTAAAATACCTTCTTGTAGGGGCAGAAGGTGAGCTGATATTCTGGATTCATTCTTTATCAGTGACCCTGTGTGCTTATACATACGACTCAAACTCTCGCATCCCATCTTATTCACACCACTTTCTCTAAACTCTAGTTTGACCGTAATAATGAAACCTCAAAGCACACATATCATAGAATCATAGAATCACAGAATAATAAAGCTACAGCATAACTTAGAGCTAATCTAGTCAACTTCTTCCTATCCCACTCTCTCCCTCCAAATATACCATCAGCAACCCTATCACCATCACTACTTTATAGGAAAGAAAATAAAAACTGAAGTCCAGGGTTTAAGTAACTTGATCACATGGTTTATTGCTGGAAAAACAAGTATCAAACCTGAATATTTTGCCTTTGTATTCACAGATCTTCCTTCTGCATCACTCATAGGGGTCCAGAGCGTAGAGATCAGATGGTCAGAAAGAAAGATCCCCTGGAATAGACTCAGTAAACACTGATGTCATGAAAACAGCTCTGATCTGCATGCTAAGAGGGATGAAAGCAATGAATGATAGTCTCTTCTTATCTAATCAGTTCCCATTAACAAGTATTTAATAAGATGGATTTCATTTTATCTATACTTCATAATGTATTTCAAACCCTTTCCTACACTAAATTTCATTTAATTCTTACAACAAATCTGTGAGAGAGGAAGAAAAGTTTAGTAGTATTTGGTATCATTATCTCCACTTTAGAGATGAGGAAAGTGAAGATCAGAGAAAAGTGATAGACCCAAGTTCACAAGGCTAATACTTATTATAACTGAGATTGGATCCCAGCATTTTACTGACTTCTAGCCCAATATTTTCTCCCTATTCAGCAGACAATTATTAAACTCCCATTGTATATCAGGACTATACCAGAGCCTGGGGCATTTGAGATCTAAATAGAAGATGTCTGATTTCAAGGACCTGGGAGCCTGGTAGGAACTTAAATAAATAAATAATTGAATTATGTTCAGTGAAAAGAAAATTATTCACTTGTGTAGACCAAAGAAGTCATTTAACTTCTCTGAGCCTCTCTTTCCTCATCTGCAATAATAATGCCTTTACAGGGTTCTGTGGAATATATGCAATGCTCTTTTAACTTTCATTTATATACATACAATATTATAAAGGAGCTCAGAGAGCAGGAACAAGATGCTAACATTTGGGTGTGGGGAGTGAGCGTTCTGGCACAATTGCTCTGACAAAACAGAAATTTGTTTCACTGAACTTAGGAGAACCAAGTTCCCACTGATTCACACAATGCCCTCTAAGGCCCTGTAATCTTTAGGGGTAGGGACGAAAGCCTGCAGGATGCCCCCTCATAGTATACTAGATCTTGGAGAGATCTATTCTAAATTGAAACTGGTTCACATGCTGAATGAATAAGAATAAATTGCGTACTCTCTCTGATTCTGGGCCCCTGAGGGGTAGAAAAGCATAATTATCCCAATAAATAATATGGCATTATAAGTCAATAATGGGATGGCATCTTCCTGGCAGCTAGACTGTAATCGCCTGAATTCAGACCATGAGTTTGCCAAGGCGCTTGTTACTGCAGGGTTACTATGGGCTTATTATATTCCTTTGGTCTTGAAAATGGCTGTCTCTGCAGCTGAGTTCGTTAGGTAAACAGCTGGGGTAATTGATAGTGTGAGTACCATTTCATTTCCTGCTGCTCTAAAAGAATTTGCTCTGAGGTAGAAGAAAATGACCGGTTCTGCCACTGTGAATTCTGGCCAGTTTTCCTTGAGGAAAATGCTGCCGGCTGAGTGTCTGCAAATTGTCTTCTACCCTGTAAGGCGAAGACCGTAGGAGGGGCCTATTAGTTCTCTGTCTTTCTCATGGCAGGGCTGGAGTTCCAAGTTCAGATCTCATTTGGCTGTGAAGACTTTTCCAGGGAGCCCCCAGTCTCCACTGGAAGGCCTTGGCAATGCCAGAAGGATCATTGGGTCATCCAGGAAGAAGAAAGATGAGCCTTTTCACTACTGTCAGCCCCAGGCATGAGATTTCCAAATGTCAGAGGAAGGGGTGTCCAGGTTTTGTGGGGCTTAAAATGGGGGATGGTGCTCTTGGAGAAAAAAAAAAGGGATATGCAATTCTATTGGATGGGAAGAAATATTTTTCCCCAAGTTAATTCATAAATTTAAAGCAATTTCAATAAAAATCTCAGAAGAACTTGTGGGACAAAAATAACCCACAAAGTATCCCAGAAAATGATAAAATAGTCAAATTTTACATAATCAAAATAATAAGAGGTGACTTGCACTTGCAGAAAATACAATACACTACCAAGTAGTGGTTATTAAACATTGTGTTTCTGGGACTAGAGCAGACGCACATATCATTGGAAACGAATGATCCAAATGAAAAGAAACCCAAATCCATATGGGAAATGCAGTGCAAAATAACATTATTTACATCAGAAATGGTTGTCAACAACTTACCCCTTCACGGGTAAGGAGATTGGGAGAGACAGCAGCAGAGCTGGTATAATTCATACCAGTGGGTAACTAAATATCTCTTTAAAAGCACAGAATACCTGGAAGAGACTTTGGAATTTCCTTTTTTTTCCTTCTGTTTTTTCCCTTTACTGGAGTGAAGGAGACATTTTTAAGAATGGTATTAAAGGCAAGTTATATAAACGGAAAGGTTGTTTGGTCTACAAAAAAAAAAAAAGAAAAATCTGAATTTCAATTAAAAATCATTAAAAAGTACATGTTAAACTGCGAAATATATTTCTAACATATATTATAAAGAAGTAATATCCCTAGGATAGAAAGTGCCCAACAGAACAATCAGGAACATAAATACTCCAGTTTTTACAGCGGGCAAGTGACCTAAAGAGGTAGTTTACCAAAAAAGATATAAAAGCACCAATATTCACATAAAAATGTGTGTTAACTTCATGGAACGGTACCAAGGAAACAATGACCATGTTTTTGCTTATCAAATTGGCAAGCTTAAAATATATTTTTAATAATCATCATTGAGGAAGCAGCAAAATGCATATCTGATAGAAACATAAATTGATACACATTTGTGGATGGCAAAATGGTGGAAATTTGGAAAATGTTCATGTCTTTTAACCCAGCAAGTTCTTTGCTTGGCATTTATCCTGTGGAAATCATTATAGATGGTCACAAAGATTTATAGTAAGTATTTTAAACACAGTGTTCATAATTTAGAAACAATAAAAAGGTCTAACAATATGAGACTTGTTGAATAATGTAAAAATACAATGGAAAACTATGCAACTATTGAAAAGCACAGTGTAGAAGTACATTTAATGATATGGAAAATACTCTTTAGTAAATTACTTGGAAAAAAGTTTACACACTTACATGATTACAATGATTTTCTCTTGGTGGTGAGATTATTGTGATTTTTTTCTCCCTATTTTATGCTTTCCTGCACTTTCTAAAATTTCAACAATGAACACTTAGTGAATTAAAAATTTAGAAACCATGATATCCTATTATATTTGCTTTCTAAAAGCCTAATACAAAAAAATCCAAAGTGTTTTACAGCACAGACCTGAAGTAGCTATCTATTAGTTTCCGTACAGTAGTGGTGGTTATTTGTGCCTGCCTATAGCTATTCCCTATTCTCCCTGCAAAGAACTGCCTTGTGCCATACTGGTACTCAATCCCCAAGACTGTAAGGTACTTCAGGTGGCGATATTCCAACTGCAGCTGCTAGGGTGGCCCGATGCCTATGACCTAGACCTGGACCATCAGAGCATCCCTTCTCCTGGCCAAGTGGATGAGTCATGTGTAAGCAGGGGACACAAGCCCATCCATCTTGTCCCATGTCCCATCAGGCTAATCTCAGAATCGTTGCCCAGGTGACCAGAAAGAAGGCGTTCTCTTTGTTTGTTCCATTGGACTTAGAGCTATGAAGTCTCTCTAGCAGCCACTGAAAGAAATCCTGCCCAAAATGAGGCCAACACAGGAGGATACAGAGCAGACGGATGGAAAGAAACTCAGTCCTCATGACATCACTAAGCCCCTGGATCAAGTCACACCTGAAACCAGATTGATTCCTCCCCTAACCAAAAAAAAAAAAAAAATCAGTTAAGTGAGAAAAAGCAGTATTTTTAACCATCTTAGGCTGGTTTTGAGTCAGTTTCTATGTTTGCAAACGAAAGAGAAGGAGTCAGTACAGAACTCAAAGAACTCACAGCTGATCACTCAGAAATGCACCAGGAAAACTCATAAGAATCAAATAAGGAGGTGTCCAAAGTGGGAACTTCTCACTCCTACCTTCCACCTCTTTTGAGCTAAAACATTCAACCAAGCTGAAGGGACTTCAGTAGGTTCCCCAGGCTGCACTGTCCCCACTTAACTAATTGTAATAATGCAAATAAAGGGCACTCACACACAGTTACCAGAGACTCCAAAAGCTCCCTATATCACTGCTTGAAAAGCACATAATTCGTTCAGATAAACCCTCTAAGGAATAGGGCCAGTGGGCTTGCTTAAAATGGATAACTTGCAGTGTTCCTTGTTAATCATATATGCAACCTAGACCAGGGCTTCCCAAACTTTAATGTATCGTTAATGAGGGTGCCACCAGGGAAGCAGGACCACCATGAATAATACGGAGCAAGGGGTCTAGTCTAGGAATTGAACCTATTATAATCATGAGATGATCTGGGAAGTAAGTCCAGTAAGTGGAATTGAAGAATCAAAGGAAAGTCACTAAGGAAACTTCCTGAAGCTTTGGTCTGTGTGGACAAGTCAGAGCTTTCAGGAAAATCTCAGAAGCCAGCGGGAAGGAGAAGGGCTGCTGGTGAATCTATGGGAGGCTGTTGCCTCCGTGTTGGGATGTGGGCTTGGAGTTCCTTTGGTTAGCAGGGCTGACAGTCAGAAAGGAGAGCTGGGTGTGGAATGGGAGAGAGTGAGGAAAACCTGGACCCAGCGACATGCATTTGTGTGTCTCACGGCGGCTACAGGATTCTCAGAGAGCAAGGGATATGCTTCACTTCCATCTTGTCAAGCTCCTGCAAATTTCTCTCTGGCCAACTCCAAGTGGGGACCCTCCAGGAGCAATGTCTTTCGAGCTTATCCAAATTGACACCGTCGTAAAACCACCACAGATGTGCATACAACCCACCTGTGGATGCTGTTAAAATTAACATATACACACTACCATACATAAAATTGATAATCAACAGGGACCTGCTGTAGAGCACAGGGAACTCTATTCAATACTCTGTAATAACCTATATGGGAAAAGAATCTGAAAAAGAATAGATACATGTATATGTATATCTAAATCACTTTGCTGTACACCTGAAACTAACACAACATTGTAAATCAACTATACTCCAATATAAAATTTAAAAAAAATTTAAATGTAGACCCTGATGCAGTAGCTCTGGGTGGGGCCTGAGATTCTGCATCTTGAATATAGTCTGTGTGATGCCATGGCTGTGGGTCCACAGACTGCGCTTTGAGTAGCAGGCCTTGGTTCCTCTAATGAAAGTGAAAAAAAAATGCACAGTAATGAGGGTTAGAATAAGGGAGACTGCTCTTGCCAGCTTCATTTAATTTTATTTTTAAAGTAATAAATACCACCTCGGCAGCCCTCACGAGAAACTAGAAAACTGGCTCACTTGTGATGAACAAAGGGTAATTTAAAAAATTTTTTCTTAATCTTTTCTTAGTACTACATTAAAGGAGCCTATGGAGACCACTGGTCTCTACTTGAGATTGGATACTTGGGCTTATCTTTCATCCCAACGGCTCTTTACCACCTGGCATCACATCAATCCTCTGTAGGGGGCTGATCGCCATCTTTCCTCCTCTGCTCGAGACCAACAAAGCCAAACGCAGAAACCTCCTGTTAGTGGACAAAGAGATATTTTTGTGCATTTCATCAACTTGCTTCTTTATGAGACGCTGCACCACATTTTGATTTGTGGAGCCCATGACCAAGTGACAAATGAGGGCACAGAGATCGGAT
Source organism: Eubalaena glacialis (assembly GCF_028564815.1). NCBI lineage: Eukaryota > Metazoa > Chordata > Mammalia > Artiodactyla > Balaenidae > Eubalaena > Eubalaena glacialis. Next base: position 13,442,686 of record NC_083731.1, on the reverse strand, counting down.
TATATAAGAGACGAGTTATGAGCGTAATAAGCATGTGTTAATAGCATTTACATATTTAATGATCATTTTATTCTATGGCAATTTTGCATTAAATATTCAGAAATTACGTTCTCTTTACTCATGTAAAGGCTTTTTGTCAAATGCATTATTATTATTAGTGCTGACTCTGCTGTTTTGGATTTTTCCTAAAAGCAGCCAATACTGCCTCCCTAACGCCCTCATCCTAGTTTAACTTCACTGGTAGGAATACTTCAGGAATTCCTGTAAATCTCTTGTGCCACCCTAGTTCATTTTATTCCAAAATGTTTCACATAAAATAGTTTCAGCAATCTTTAGTTCCACTTCTATTTCTGACAGTCCTGTTGTATTTCCCTCTGCAATGATCTCTCTGATATGAATATACAACAGTGGATTTTTTCTCCTTACTTTTGGTCATAGAGTCAAAGTTTGCATGTACACAACCTATTAATCAAAATTAATGCAACAATGATGAACTTAATACTCAAGTTTTGATTTTATTTAAATTTTATTTTATTTTATTTTTTTTAATGGAAGTATGGTTGATTTACAATGTTTTGCCAATCTCTGCTGTACAGCAAAGTGACTCAGTTATATACATATAGACATTCTTTTTCAAGTTTTAAATAAAGGAAGAATCAGTATTACCGATTTTTCCTTTTGTCTCAAGTTCTGGTATGGTTAAAGTGTTGATTTTTTTTTATCATAGATTATTTTGGTTTTCACTTCAGTTTTTTTTAAAAATATTGCATTAAAATAGTATTTATCTTGATAACTGATTTTTTTTTTTTTTTTTTTGGCCCCTGAGGTGAGTACCACATTCACCTTGCCCTAATCCAAGCTCTGATCTGTCTTCCTTTTGGGTAGTAATTGGAGGGCCAGCCCAGGCCCTGGCCTGTTGAACTGCAGAATATTTGGCAAAAGTAGCCGTTCCTTAAGGTTGAGAGCAACAGTGAGGTATGGGACTGAAGCAAAACAGAAAACTCAATAATCTTGGTAGGCACCAGAGGACTTGTCACTCTTCCTTGTGTCCCACAAGCTGACCTTTCGTGTTCTTTTTCCCCTCATCTTGTGGATGCTTTGGTAGCCATCTTTCCATCACCAAAATGGCAGATGAAGGACTCTAGCTCACTAGGAGGAATTAGACAATCAGTGCTTAAGCAAGCATAACAAACATTTCTTTTTTCTCTCGATGGCATTTAGCAAAAGTCTGTGCCCGCCCACTAATGACAGGCACTAGTAATACAGCAATAAGTAAAACTTGCACGTGGCCTTGAGGAGCTGACGCGCTCTCTCTGGTCACCAAACAGACCTTGCCGAGGTCTCACCCCAGACCCAGTGAAACTGAAACTCTGAGAACAGTATTGTGGGCATCTGTATTGTGTTAAGGTTCCCAGTTGATTCTGAGGCACAAATGAGGACGGAAAGTCACTCTTCTAGCTGAAGAGCGGACACAAAGAATTGTCCAAGAGGACAGTGCCTTCTAACAAAAGGCAACGTGGAAAGGGAACAAAGTAGAAGTAGGATTAGTTGTGCCTGGAGGGGTTGGGAAGGTTTTCACAGAGGATGCGACACTTAAGAGAGACCTCAAAAGATGAAAAGAAATTGCTAGGCTACCACAGTACACTATGAACACTGCAGCAGTGTTTGCTTCGTTCTGTCAAAGCAGAGACAACACAAGTCAGAACCAGAAATTACCCACAGCTTTCTCGACAGGACCCGGGTCATACAGGACACCTCTGCGTGTACATTGTGGAGGGGTGGGGGGAATGTCATCTGTGGCCTGAGGTGTCTTGAAAAAGTTGCATATTTATTTCCCTTCTGCGAGATTCATTCTATATTAGCATATCAAAGGCTCTAAGGAGCCCTATGGTGACAGTTTCGAGAGCAAATAGATTTAACATGCATTTGGTCAAAAACCTTTTTTATTTTGCTTTGTGTTGTTTTCATGGAATGCCTTAACATCCCAGACCGAACTAGTGTACCATGAAACACACCTAGGAAGCACTGTTAGAGGCCAGAGACTCTCAGTTGCTTCTCTATGGAGCAGCTGCTCCAGAATTAGACTACACGGTAAGCACACAGCACAAATAAAAATCAAAGATAAAGGTCAACCAAACATTCAACAACAACTGCTGATAAATAGTTTTGTTTTGGCTTTTTTTTTTCTCATCTTGGTCCATATTAATACATTTTAAAATTTGCAGTTATAATATAGGTGATATTTTGTATTCTTGTTTTCTTACTAAAATTTAACTGTAAATCATTTTCTTACTGTTACATGAGTTTCATAATTATTACTGTCAATGATCCATCAGGGAAGTAGCACAGTTTCCATATCATTTCTCTTGTATGATACTACGGTTGAGCCCAATGGTCCTGCAATTATAAATAATTTTCTATAAAGAACAGGTAACATTATATTTTCTTGCCTAGAATTATTTCCTTAAATTCCAGAAGTGGGATAACACAGTTATGGGATCTGGAGATTATTATCCTGATGGAAATACTTAATCTTGATGGAATTGATAAGTTTGTATCTCTGGGGTAAAGTTAAAGAATGGATGAGAAAGAGTTGTCAAGACACCTCCTACTCGATTTATCTGCTAAAATCAGATTTCCCAGTGGACAGAGTCATGATACATAAAGAGTCCTCCCACTCAGAGAGAATGAGGCCTTTCCAACACTTCTTTTACCATTGCATCTAAGAGGACAGAAAGGTGCATATTTAAAACTCCATAAATCTCAGCCAAACTGCCAATCTCTGTCCTTGATATCTCCTGGTCTCCTTGACCCAAGGAACCCTTTGCTTTCAGCAGGGAGGCACTTACATGCTGCTACCCACTCCCCAACTCTGGAACTGGAGATAAATGCGAATTAGGAATATATCTTTTAATATATCTTTTATATTAGGGAACAGCCTGTGCTAAAAAAAGCTTTAGCATTGTCTTCTCTGTTACTATGGAATTTCAGATCTTCACACCCAACAGGAAAACAAAAACCAGAAAAAAATTTTCCTTGTGAAAATTAATCTCAACAGAGTATAGGTACAGAGATATGGGTACAATTAGACTTTGACCTTGAGTTGCCAGAAAGTTTTCGATAGCAAGGATAATTCTAAATGGCCTTTCTGGTCCTCTGGAGTTGGTGAAAGTGAAGCATCCTGGCTTATAATTCTGGAACTGAGCAGAAGAGTCATGGTGGTATACTTTCCCACTCTGGAATGCTGATTTTCTACAGTCTGAGTCTAGATTTTGAAGGTGCTACTATAAGGCTTTGCTCATTGATTTGGCTACAAGGATTGTGTACTCCTTCTATTTAAGGATTCAGTGACAACTCAGTTCTTTCCTGAAACTTCTGGTTGAATCAGAATCTTAGAGGTAGGATAAAACCTTGAACATGGGCCACTAGAGCCACAAGAATACCTCAACCCATGTGGCCACAGAGGGGGGACTGAAGAAGAAGAGTGTCATCTTTATTTCAACAGTTTTAAGACACTTTTGTAGTCTTGTGGGTTTTGTCTGCTTGGTTAGTTTGTTTATCCTCCTGAAGACTCTTTTGATTGAAATGATGCTACTGAAAAGAAAAATGCAGAGACTAAGGTAGAAAAGTGAGGAGTAAACTCTAAAATGAGGTATTTTGAGGGGAATAAAAACATAACTTAATAAAAATTTTTGAAAACTTACTCTTGACAAAACGCCAAATAGAACAACAAAACAAAGTTGGAAAAATGGAAGAAAAAAAATATAAGCAAATTAGATAATCAAGCTAGGACATAAGCACATCCAACTAAAAATGCCTTTTAGAAAGGGAGGATAGAGAAAATGGAGAAGTTATCAATGAAATATAATAAATTTCCAAGCAATGAAGAAAATGAGTATCCAGCATAATTCAAACAAGAACACCAGCGTATATCTTTGTCAAATTTCAAAACATCAGTGTAATTCAACACCCCTAAATGCTCCAGGGACCAAAAGCAAAGGGTGAGGAGGCAGAACGGCTTTAGACTCTCAACACTACCATTACAAGCCAGCAGATAGTGGCACGTCCCCTTGAAAATTCTAACAGAAAACGATTTTCAATCCAGAATTCTATACCCACTAGGTGATCAATAAAGAGTGAGTAAGGAACATAATAGAAAACTCAGACAGGCAAAGTTTCTCATTTCCCTCCCATACTCCCTTTTTTGGAGAACTGCTGGAAGATGTTCTCAACATAAGCGATAGGCAACCGGCTGGATGATCAGTAAGAAAACAAGACAGCTGCTGCCCTCCCTGGACCGTAAGATTTTCCAGTGACTTGGGCTTCCAAGGCAGTGTCAGCCCATGCTCTCCGAGCAAGATTTGGTAATTGTGTTTGGAATGTTGCACAAGCAGTGGCAGGTCAAGAAAGACGCCATGTCAGCTTCTGTTGGAGGTGCCCAGGTGAGACAGCAAGGCTCCCCCTGAACTGCAGACAAGGGAAGAGGATCTCAACAAAAAATGGCTCTGCACGCATACTGGGTGAGGCCCAACCTGGGTGGGCCTTCCCTTTGAGTTAGCTCATAAAGTGTAGAGAGGGCAGAAGCAACAGCTTCTGGAGGGTTGGGGAAGACTTCCCTTCTGCATAGTGTTCTCTGCTCTAAAACCTAAGGACTCAAGGTCCAAGGTTCATTGGACCTGGACCCGTGAAAGGAGAGGGGACCCCTAATCAATTACATGTGCCTTTGTTATCCCTCCTTTCCTGATTTTTCCTTCTCACTTGCCAAACACCTGTGAATTTTGGATGTCCAGGCTTTGACTAATCACCACTCCTGCTCACACATGCCCTACACACTCCACAGCACACACCCCCTCCCTCATTCCCATCATGAGTTCTGTACCATAGATCAAAATGACCTCTCACTTCTTTTCCTTCTCACCTCTCCTCCCTCTCAGGGAAAAACAATCCACATTCTTGTTCCTGAACTATCAATCATCAGAAAGAAAGCAATTTAATTAAATTCATTCCCACTAAGCTGCGAATATTTGAAATTTCCCACTCTCCTCCAATAATACCATACTGAAGAGGAGGATTGTTTATCTCAATGCAGGTCCAGTTAGCTGAACTTCAAGCAGAAGGGTGAGTCTGCTTGGGATAGAATCACCTTCCTGCTGACTTGCCAGAGAAGTAGGGAAGCCTTCTTGCTTCTGCCCTGTGGGGCTCCCGGAAATGAGAGTCACAGAACTTGAGAACCTTTGAAGTTTTGCTATTCATCTTCCTTATTTTGCAGCTGAGAATAATGAAGTCCAAGAGGAAAATCCAACCACAGATAACTGGTGGCAGAACCAAAGGAAAAATCTGTTCCTCTGACTCCTTCCAGCAATCTTTTTGCTTTGAATGCCATCTCCACTTCAAGGACTCAAAGCTTCTTCTTATTCCATTTTGTAATCACTTGCCTGTTCCCCATATCCCTAGAGAAATTTCCCACAGATCCCTATATTTAGAAAGATATTTACATATTATGTAATTATCCTTCTAGAAAATGATTTCAAACTACATCTTGAATAGGTAAAAAAAAAAAAAAAGGTCATATACAACTCTTTGTGTTTTTGTTTGTTTGTTAGAGAATAGTGGCTACCAAAAATGACTCAGATAGATAAGGAATAGTTACTCACCTCACTACCAGATTCTAAAGAAGTGTGTCATAAATGCTAATCCACATGCAGGATATCCATTAAATCAACATTAGCAAGGAGGCAAAAATGATTGGCACAAAATATTCAGTAAACTCAATGAAGTGCTGACTTTCAGTCTTTTTAAGCCTTCTGGACTTACTTTGCATGAAAGTTTCTCTTGAGCCAAACGCCAGCATTGCAGAGATAGTATTCCGGGCGCTGTAGTCAGACATTCAGAAACCCTCGTAACTAATGGCTAGGCCAAGGGACATTTAGGGACCTCAGGTGCTTTGCCTACACAAGCAGGCTACAGACGTTGCTAGGTTTTATACCCTGGCCTTGTGAGAGGTAGGGAGAGTAGGTGGGGAGGGGTGTCTCTAAAATATTTCTAATATATCTTAGAAACTTTGATTTTACCAATGAGATGCCATTTCTAACAGTCCTCACACTAGTCAACAAATCAATACTTTTCACCAATAAACACCCATTTCTGACATTCAGCATGCAAATGAATACAGGGTAGCCTGATTGAGATTTGGCTGCTAGAAATACATGTAGTAGCTGCTTCCGAAAAGTGTCATTTCCCAAATAAAGCCGGCTGACCTCCTGCAGACTGTGTACTCTGTGGTAAAGCAATCACTTGCACCTGGAGTTAAAGCTATGGTTACTAGTTGACCTTGATGTATGGTTTCTTTTCCCAAGGTCAGAGCATGGGCTTCCCTTTAGAACATAGCCCTAGAGAAACCATCTCCAACTTCCTAGATAGTCTACCCACTTGGGAATGTGCTCCTAGGAACTAGCATAGGTTCTTCAGAGGTGGGATGTTAGAATTTCTGACTTTTTATCAAGCTGCTAATTAAGTTATTTTCATCATGATCCACATTGGTAGCTCTTTGCTCATAATATAGAATCGTAAGCAGGCAATGGAGCCAAAGCAGAATGTAATGGCCACAGTGGAACATATGGTCTAAAAGGAATTTTCTATATTATTAGATCCAAGTGGACCCTAACCTACTATCACATGCAGAGTAAATTGTAGCTCAATACCCTTGGACTTCAACCAGCCATGCTGAAGTAAGTACCTCCACCACAGGCTAACTGATGTAGAATTACACAACCAAGAATGTATTCCTTCAACTTAAACTCTTGTCAAGACTTGAATGCAAATACCCCCAAAGGGAAGCATTTGAAATTAGGGAATAGACCAATGGGGGAGATAGACTTTGTGGAGGCTGGGGAGTTGGACAAAGGCCATTCTCTATGCCTCTCAAATCAAACTCTGTATTTGCCTATTTGCTCTACCTGCTTGTAAGATTTGCACTGATAAGGAAACAGAACCAAATCCTCTTACTCTGACACATCCAAATAACCTCGTGAGAAGGGATCAAAAAGAGTTCAGGTGGGTTTGTACTCCATAGGTACAATATTTGCCTTGTCTGATTTGTGCAAACAGTGCCTATTACTTTTATGGCCAGTGGAAGGGCAGAAGCCAGAGCTCTGGCAGAGAGTAAATGACGTATTCCTCAGTGGCGGAAGAAGACATTAAAAGCTCGTAAGCAAGGAGTCCCTGTATGTGGAGCCCATCCTTGTGATTCACAGCATTAGTACTTGCTGTGCACAGCCCTTCCCTGGAATTAGAAGCTGGTCCTCCTTAAAATAGGAAAATTGTGGTAGTTTTGCAGGCTTTATTGGAATCTATTGTGTGTGAAAGTACACATTTGAGAGAAAGAGGCAAGGGAAAATGGTACTTCCAGTACACTATGTCCGAGAGTGTGTTTATCTGCATTTGGCCCAAGACCTCTGCCTTAGAGGCAGCCCCTTGCAGGGCCCGGGAGATTGCAAGGACCAATTCAGACTCTGCTCCCTGCATGGTCCACAGCTACTACATAACAGACCGACCCCAGGAGCTCTAACTGGGTTTGTCTAACTGTTGCAGGAAGGGGGACGCCTTCCAGGGCCCAGGAGTGGGCTCTTGTCTAACACTCGGAAATGAACTCTCCGAGGAGACACACGTGCTGACAAAGCAAGAGACTTTAAGGGGAAGGGGCGCCCGGGCAGAGAGCAGGAGGGTAAGGGAACCCAGGAAAACTGCTCTGCCACGTGGCTCGCAGTCTCGGGTTTTATGGTCATGGGGTTAGTTTGCGGGTTGTCTCTGGCCAAACATTCTGACTCAGGGTCCTTCCTGGTGGTGTGAGCATCGCTCAGCCAAGATGGATTCCAGCGAGAAGAATTCTGGGAGGTTGGTAGGACTTATGGACTGCTGTCTCCTTTCTCCTTTTGATCTTTCCTGAATTCTTCCCGGCTGGTTGGTGATAGCTCATTAGTTCCGCGTTCCTTACCAGGACCTCCTGTTACAAGATAACTTATGCAAGCGGTTACTATCGGGTCTGGCCAGGGCATGTGGTTTCAGTCAGTGGTTCTCCTAACCTAATCACTAAGTTCAGGTGTGGGATGGGTCCCTCCTCGCCATCCTGCAGGGATCCAAGGAACTATGGATGAACACCAAGTATATATGAGAAATATTTTGGTTATCTGAATGACCAAATATATATATTTCTTATAAATTGCAATATTGCAATCCGTTTCTCCTGGCAAACTTGAGTGACTACCTCTTCTTTATCAGTTAAAACTTTAACCTCACTCCATTCTTTTGCTTCTAGATAAAAGTTATTAAGATTCCCAATCATTGAATTACCCCTGTTTTCTGACAGTGACTTACCCAGAGAGTATCCTTATTTCCTTGAATCTCCCCAAATCACTTCACAGAAGCCCAAATCCTGTAACGGAGTCTTCCTAACACTCTCTTACTGAGATAGCCCATGGTTCCCCATGGTGCGTAGTCCCCCTTGCTACTCCAAGCATCCATAAACAACTTAGAATGCAGATGCATTCCAGATGAAGAGCCTTGAATTAAGAGTTTCAACAGCCACTAAAACTAAACCTCAAGTCATTCTGAATAAAAAAAATACATATGCATATGTGAGAACAAAACACCTAGTTCCCACTTCCTTTGAGGGTTGAGATGGCTCAGTGTTTAGCAATACAATTACAGAGACTCCACTTCCTAGACGGGAGGGAAAAAGTGTTTCAGATTTATCTTTTGCCCTTTGGAATGTCACCACCACCACCCTACAGCCATTCTGCTAAGAAAGGCAAATGAGTCTTAAGTGATTCGTTGGAAAAACCAAAGGAAAGCGATTGTATTTGTTTTCCACCCTGGTATAGTGACTGATTTCCCTATGGATTTTTCAAGTATCTACATTTAGATTTATCATTTGTACCTAATATTTTTAAAAGCATTTGACCAAGTCATTTGCAGGTATAAACCCAAAATGCAATGCAAGGTAATAAGTATCATGGTAAAAGTGAACTCAGACAACTAAGGAGCACAAACGGAGGGAATCTTTGTTGATACCAAGAGGTTAAGGAAGACTTCCCAGATAAGGTGATGCTTTTGCAGAGTTGAGTAATTATTAGACAGGCATGTGACCTGCAAGGTATTCCCTGTAGAGGAAGCCACATTGGTAAAGGAAAAGAGGTCAAGCTCTTTGGGAGAAATTTACATAGATCAATTTGGCTCCCTTGAGAAAACTTCCCAAAGCCCTCAGGCTGAGTTGGTCTGTTCTCACTTTTAGGAAACACATGATATATTTACATACCAGAATAATTATATACAATGTACTGGGATTATTTTCTATGTATTTCTTTCTTGCACTGGAGGGAATGTTCTGGAACATTCCTGATAGCAGTACAGCATATGAGACCGAGAATAGGGCTTTAGTGTCTGATAGAACTAGAACTGCCATTTATTCATCATGCAACTTAGGCAAGCATCCAGCAGGACAAAGCAGGTGCTCAGAAATATTTTTGAATGAACATATAAAGTCATTTCACCCCTTTGAGCTTTAGTTTCCTCATGCATAAAATAAAGATAATACCTACATGGAAGCAGGGAGAACATTAAGGGGCTAATGGAATAATCCAGAGAAGTAATGATGGTGGATTGCATTCAGAGAAGCAGATTGATTCAGGACGTCTTCTGGAGGAAGAGTCCTCAGAACCTTCTAATGGATTGGATATGAGACATAAGGGAAAGAGAGAAAACAAAAAGGACTCCATCCCCTTTTTGACCTTCAGTTCCAAGTGTCACTTACTGATATGGGAAAGACTAGAAGGTATGTTGCAAGACTTTTCATTCTATAAGTGACATTTAAACGGTAGGAACTACCGAGGGAGAGTATAGTTTGGGAGGACAAAGGGTCCCTGGACATATCCCTGGGAACAGTCCAACATTTAAGAGCCGAGCAGAAAAGCAAGAGTTAACAAGAGACTGGGAGTGATGGGTATGAGTGAGTGGCCCCAATGAAGTAAAGGGAAAATCAGGAGAAAGTGATATCACAGAAGCCAAGGAGAAAAAGTGTTTGAAGAAGGAAAGAACGTCCATCTGCCCCAAATACTACCTAGAAATCAAGTAAGGCAACAAGAGAAAGGGAATGTGACAAAGTGAGGGTCACCGGGAACTTTGATGAGCAGTGTTAGCTAGATGTCAAGGTGCAGTGAAGATAGAAACTCAGGACAACTCTTCAAGGATGTTTGCTTGGGGAGGGTAAGGAAGAGTAAGGAATTGGTAGCTATAGGGAAACTGTCAAGAGAGGTCTTTGTGGTTCTGTTTTGTATGGTATTAAAGGCCAGAGCCACTTTTGTTTCACGTTGGTATGATCTGGTACAAAGCAGAAACTAATGATGCAGGAGAGAGAAGGGGCACTTATATGAGTGAAGTTCTTCTCGAGAAAGAAAAAGAGGATGGATGATACCTGATTGATAGAAGCAGGGATAGATTATTCATCCAGCTGAAGGGAAGGTAAAGAATTTAGATTGATATCCTGTAGGTTGGTGAATTTAGTGGAGGAAAGGGGAAGGAGTTCCTATCTCGTTGTACCTAATTTCTCTTAGAACTTTAGGGCAAGGTCATCTGTTGACAGTGAAGGGGGTATAGAGGAAGCAAGGTGTTTGAGCAGAGAGGGCAATGTGTTGAAAAGTCACTTTAGGGAATGGGAAAGGGAACGCTAAGGATCTATAATGAGATTAGCAAGCAGCATTGTATGCCCATTGGAAATGTATGCATTAAAGTGAGACAAACACATGAAATTGTGTGCTTTGCTAAGCCAATATTTGTCTACTCAGCAGCAGGAATGAAATAAGTGGATATTTCGTTTCTCCAGGATTATATTGACCAGGATGGTACAGAGGAGCAAGAGAATTAAAGGTGTCTGTGCAAAACTCGGGCACATGAGGGGGAAGATGACTAGGGCTGAAGAAACGTCTGTAAATGAATGAATGACTTAGGACAGAAAAAACTTCAAAAGTGGAAACATGCATCATTATTGGGTTACTTATCAACTCTACATAAAGTTGCCTTTTCTACTGTGATTGCTATTGAATGTGGGTAGTTTACACCCTCTTGACTGAAGCTTGGAGTTCTCAAGTGCCCCTTCTCTGCACATACTTGTGAAAGAAGCACACGTCATCTGGATGGGTTGAAGTAACCAAGGAGATGGAAATGATTCTTGCAAAACCTTGAGTGACATTTTCAGGGATGCAATCTTAGCTTCTTCTTAAATGGCTTTATAAATTATAAGTTTGCAGGGTCAGAAAGCCCATCACGAAAAGGTCTCAGAGGCAGAGTGTGAGAGTGGGGAACGAGCGACCTAAGAGGACAAAATGTAGAGAAGGATCCGAATGGACCACCTCCCCCACTTCGTTTCTTCTTGCTGCCTGAACCACCAAAGGGAAATTCATCTGCTGCTCTTCCCAAGTTTTCTGTCTCCTTTCCTTGGCCCCATGGCCCAGGCACAGTGGTTTAATGACAGCTCTCTTCTCTGTTTTTTTGTTAAGTTTTTTTTTGCATGTGGACCATTTTTAAAGTCTTTATTGAAGTTGTTACAATATCGCTTCTGTTTTATGTTTTTGGTTTTTTGGCCGTGAGGCGTGTGGGATCTTAGCTCCCCGACCAGGGATCGAACCCACACCTCCTGCATTGGAAGGTGAAGTCTTAACCCACTGGACCGCCAGGGAAGTCCCCAACAATCTCTCTTTTTGATAACACCTTCTTACTTGAAATGAGTGAGACGCTAGATTCCTGTCAATTCTAAAAATCATCAGGAACTTTCATTACTCTCAACTACTAATTTTGTTTTCCTTCCCCAACAGATGTTTGTTTGTTTGTTTATTTTTTATTTTTGCCTTCATTAGAGGGGCCCCAAGGGCTCCTGAGATAGGGATACATTTTATTTTATTTTATTTTTTATAAACTTATTTATTTATTTTTGGCTGCGTCGGGTCTTCGTTGTGGTGCGTGGGCTTCTCATTACGGTGGCTTATCTTGTTGCGGAGCACGGGCTCTAGGCACGTGGGCTTCAGTAGCTGTGGCTCACGGGCTCAGTAGTTGTGGCTCATGGGCTCAGTAGTTGTGGCTCGCTGGCTCTAGAGCGCAGGCTCAGTAGCTGTGGCGCACGGGTTTAGTTGCTCCGCTGCACGTGGGATCTTCCCAAACCAGGGCTCGAACCCGTGTCCCCTGCATTGGCAGGCGGATTCTTAACCACTGCGCTACCAGGGAAGTCCCTGTTTGTTTGTTTGTAAATGCCCTTCTGCAGACAGGACTCTCGCAAATAAATAATAGCAAACACATAGGCATCGGTGTCTCTGTTTAGAAGTATCATGAGTGAGAGGAGGGTGCCGATTGCCTGGGGCCCCTTTTGCTTCCCCTTAGCCTGACTGCTAAACTGGCAAAAGCGCAGGTGACAGTTTCATCTCAGAGCCTTCAAGCACAGTGACTGCGTGATGACAGCTGTGGTTGGAGGGCCCGAAGCTGCTGCACAGATACGTCTGCTGTTCCTGAGGAAATGGTATGTGAATTGGGTTTTTTGAGTCCAAGAAAGAGAAGACTAAAAGGTGCTTGAATTTACAGTCTTCTAGCATCTGAAAGTGTTTTTTTTTTCCCTCCTAAGGAGGAGGATGGCTTTGAATGCTTACAACAAAACATGAAGTAGTAAACTTAGAGCAGGAAATCTTTCCAGTGGGCATGAGAAAGCATCTCCTAACTATTTTTCCTTGTGGAAACACCCAGACGTGCTCCTGAGCAGATCAGCCATGTCTCTGTCCCTGGGTCTATCGTATACAGGTGTTCAGTGAACCTTGCTCTTCACCGTTCTGTGTGCAGGGAGCACGGTCACGTCAGCACCTCCTTCCCAGGGCACTTGACATGTGGGGCAGCATCAAGTCACAACGTGCTTGTTTGTTCCTCCTAGAATTCACGCCCACCTCTGTCCACCCAGCATGACCTAGTTGTCCCCTCCAAGGAGAGGGAGAGGGCTGGGACCTATATGCATTAACTCCTGCCACATACAAGGCCCTACAGATGAGAAAACTGAGATTCAGAGCCAGGAAGTAATTTGCTCAAGACCTCTAGCCAGCCTGACTCCAAACACTCTGCAGCGCATTTCTGAAGCCTTTAAAATTCGCAGCCTCTCCTTTTTCAGAGACTCTTTCTGCCTGGCCCATTTGTTCCAGCTTGATGGCAGCTGTAACCCTGCTGTTTTGTGAGGGGCGAATCCAAGCCCTTATGTGGATACTATTCTTTTAGGTTGAGTGGTTTATCGCTCTGATAATAAGAGGTAGACTATTATTCGGAAAATTCAAAGTCTTCTTTTCATCCTTGCATTAGATAAAGACACTGCATTATCATTTTTAGCCTCAGAGGGAATTCCAAGCTGATATGAGCAGGCCCATCTTCCAAGTCCTTCCTTCACTGTTGGTTGAATTTGTGGAAGTCACCTGCAATTGTTGGCACTGGTTGGTTTTTAGGGGTTACAGGGCGATCAACTATCCCATTATTTTTTCCCTTGGGACTCTCCCAGTTTTAACACTGAAAAGTCCTGCATTCCAGAAAAAAACATCAGTCCTGAGCAAACCAAAAGTTTAGTAACCCTAGTTAAAACCTCAGCTGGAAGAAGTGATAGAAAGACAAAAAGGGCTGGTAACCAGGAACTCAAGCAGAAGTTTGTTAAAAATTAGTTTACTGTCCTTAGGCATTTGAAGCCACTTTTATATTTTTCCTGGTGACAGGATGGGATCTTTGGAAGGCCCAGGAAAATAACCTAGAAGTCCATTAAATGGGGGCTAGTTAAATAAAATTTGGAAACTCTATCGCTAGAATATAAGACAGACTTAAAAACTAAGGTAACAGATGTGTATATATGACTATGTTGAATAATTTCCAAGACTGGAGAAAAAAAGTATAAGTCATTTGCATATGTACACTTTGTGGGAGGGTACTGTATTAATTTTCTGTCACTGTGTAACAATGTTATCACACACTTAGTGGCTAGAACAATGCACATTTATCATCTCACAGCTTTTGTGGGTCAGGAACCAGGGCTTGGCTTTGCTAGGCTCTCTCTAAAGCTACAACCCAGGTGGCAGGCAGGACTGTGTTCTCATCTGAAGGTGTGACTGGAGAAGGATCTGCTTTCAAATTCACATGACTGTTGGCAGAATTCACGTCCTTGTGGTTGTCGGAGTGAGGGCTTTATTTCTCAATGACTATTGGGGGTTGGGGGCCACTCTCAGCTCCTAGAGGCTTCCTGCAGTTTTTTTGCCACATGGGGTTCCCTAGCATGGCTGTTTGCTTCCTCAAAGCCAGCAAGAGAGCAAGAAATTCAAGCAAGATGAGTGCTCCAATCTATATAACATAATCACACAATCAGGTGGAGATTGACTTTTCATTACTGTTCACAGTTTAATTTTTTTTTTTACCAAGTGCACAAATTACTTTTTATCTTGCTTTTCTTTCAGCATTTAAAAAATGATTCTATTGTCTTTTGTTATTGAAGTAAAGTTGACCTGCAACACCACTTTAGTTCCAGGTACATAGCAGTGATTCGATATTTCTAAACATTGCAAAATGATCACCATGATGAGTCTAGTTACCGTCTGTCCCATACAAAGTTATCACAATATTATTGACTATATTCTCCATGCTGTACATTTCATCTCTGTGACTCATTTACAAATTATTTTTTTATTAAAATAAAACACATACACACACACAGAACAACACAATTTCACTAACCAGTGAAGAGAATAAAATATTAGACGAGGGACAAAGCATTTTGTTCACTTGACAATTGTCATCATAACCTCTTACTCCAGCACTGTATGTGCTCAGTGACAGCCCAGTCCCAGTGCCTGGCCAAGGCTTACGTATAATGTACCCATACTTGAAAATCAAGGGGCATCTTGTGGCAACTTTAAGGCTGTAAAGAAACTCTATTGGATCTCTTAAAAATATTGGTTTGGTATATTCTGTGGATTGGAGAGAGTATATTGTGATAAGTGGTCCATTCAGTATTAAAGAGTAAAGGAGGCCAATTCCATTTATGGTGGAGACTACAAACTCACAGATAGACGGGCACTGGGATGTACTAAGAAGCTGCCTGGAAACAGTCCTGTAAATCCCCTAGGTGGTCCACAGACCAGGAACATTGACATCACCTTGGGACTTGCTGGAAATGCAGAATTTCTATTCCAACCCCAGACCTACTGAATCAGAATCTGCATTTGAAAAAGATTCAAGAGCACTTTAAAGGTTGAGAAGGTTTGGGCTAGACTACTCCACACTAGAGTCCAATACACACCCAGAAAAACTCACCCACATTTTCATAGGAACTATCTACACAGGAATGCTTATTGAAGTATTGTTTCTAATAGATTTAAAAATAACTGGAAAATAAAACTAACTGATCATCTGTAGGGAATTGAAAAATAAGCTACAGTGTATTCATCAAAGGAACACTATAAGAAGTTAAAATGAACAAACAACAGCTGTATGTATCATGGATATATAGGTAAACCCTAAAAAGCTAATGGTGAGCCCCCAAAAAACAAAAATAAAACGACCAAGTTCTAGGAAGGAATATACAATATAATATCATTTATATGAAGTCCAAAGACTTGGTGTATGGATACGTACATAAGTAGCAAAATAAGCCTTAGAATGACAAACACCAAATTCAAGGCGGTGGTTTCATCTGGGAAGAGGAGAAAGAGAATGAGGAGAAACATACAGGGTTTTTTCAGTGTGTATGTTTCATGCTAGGTGGTAGATACGTAGATGTTTATTATATTTTCCCTGCTTTTTATACGCTCAAATTATTTCATACTATGAAAGAAAAGGCATTCATCTTTTCTAGATGACACCAAGTTCTCCTTCAAAATACTCATGCTGTTTACTAATCTGACAGACAGTGAGTGGGGATTCCCTTTACTCCACGTCCTCACCCAGTCTCTGCTGGTCAGACTTCTAGTTTTTTGCCAATCTGTTAGGCAGGTATGCGATGGCATCACATTACTGTCTAATCCTCCTTTCTTCCCTTATAAGTGCTTATTGACCATCGGGTTTCCTGTTCTGTGAACTGTAGCTTCACATCCCTTGCACATTTTTTTCTACTTATGTGTTTTTCCTCATTGATTTGTAAGAAACACTAATTAAGAGCACTAAGAATGCAAGTTGATGTCCTTCTTTTGTTTAGGTTGCAAGTAGCTAATTCTCTTAAACCAGAGAGAGCAAAGGTTGATAGGAGATGTGAGGTTTTGGATGCAAACTGGGTCACTTCTGAGGTTTACCACCCAATGTCTTATGGTATCCCCAAGCTGGTGTCACTCTTCCTGCATTTAAAAATATAATAAAAGCAATCAATTAGCCAAACTAAATGCACAGAATTAGCAACTCTGTATATGTTTCTCCATGGTAACTTTTATTTTATCTTGCAGAGCTTCACAATTTTATTTATTTTTGCTGTCATTTTTTAGAGGAAAAAAAGAGAAACAATGGTGTCATAAGTTAGCAAAATTTGAGATTTTACCAGTTAGCTAAAATTTGTATAAGTCTTTTGTGTTTGTTTGTTTTGCCTTTAAGAAAATGACAATCTTTGTAAGTTACTTAATGGAAGAAATGTCTTTTTGTGTTTGACATTTACTTCTGTAGCTGTCACTATTTATATATTTTTTAATTAAAAGACACATTTACTTATTTAAACTTAGAGGAATCAGTTTCTTTAGAATGTGTGTAAACGATTAAGAAATTTCATTTATGTGATGGATGTTCCTGACAAAATTTTTGGTAGCAGCCCAAAGAGAGCTGTAGTTCCATTTGTAATGGGAAAGGTGGTATCACGTTGGTGAGTGAGGCCTATTGCTTTAAGTAATAATGAGCTTTCTCTTGGGCCCATAGTGTAAAAGGGATTTTTAAGCATTGCAAAACAGAAACCACATAGACATGTTATACTGCTTAAATCTGAGGTCTGACCCTGTATCCAGGGACTCACTGTATGTCTCTAAGAGTTTAGATATGGCTAAAACCTTCAAGGAACCTTGGTCACTAGGCCAGTCATTCTCATCCTCTAATACTGACCAATGATGGTTTTGTTTCATTTGTTTGCATATTGGTTTTTTTCTGGTATCATTGTGAATTCATGGATTTAAACATATTTACAGTGTGTTATGGACTGAATGTGTTTCCCCAACATTCATATGTTGAAATCCTACCCCCTAATGTGATAGTATTAAGAGGTGGAGCCTTCGGAAGGTAATTAGGACTAGATAAGGTCATGAGGGTAGAACCCTAACGAGTGAGATCTGTGCCCTTTTACGACTCACAGAAGAGCTTGCTTCCTCTCTCTGTTCTCCACCATGTTAAGGCACAAGGAGAAGTTAGCTGTCTGCAACCCTGAAGAGGCTCTCCAGACCTGCCCATGCTGGCCCCCCAATTTTGGATTTCCAGCCTCCAGGGCGGTGAGAAATTTCTGCTGTTTATAAGCTGCCCAGTCTACAGTATTTCTGCTACAGCAGCCGAGACGTACTAAGGTACCGTGTTTTAATCCTTTGTACTTATTAATGGACAAATTTTCTCACCTTTGGCTGGTAGGAGCCAATTCAGCCAGGCTCTTTTAGTGTGAAAAACATCCCCTGATCCCCTTCAGTATTTACACAACATTCTGGGTATAATTGTATCATGGCAAATGGGTTGGGTGTTGTTTCTAATCTTTTCAGTGGACACAGTAGGAAATAATATCTTTTCCATAAATAAAATATAAATAAATAAATAAATAAATACTATGTTCAGGACAAAAAAAATACAGCATAATACAGTTATAGTTCAAATCCAAGCCTATAAAGTTTTCATTTAACCTCATCAATTTTATATTTGTATATCCTTTCAGCTCTGCTGAAAATCTCACGTAATTACTTATTTGCTATTGTTCACAAAACATACAGAAAAATCTCGGAATAATCATATTAACATTTCTTCTAACAAAACAAACGCTGAAAACAGTGTAAGAATTTTTTTCCACAGCGCTTTTGCCTCCGCATCTATCCCACTAGGGCCAATCATTTTACTGTTTTTTAAAGTCACTTGGAATAACTCTTGTCGGTGTGGTTTTGTCACCAAATAGATATGCAGTTAAGGTGGTCCATTTTATTTTACTTTCAATTCTAAGTGATTACCTTTTAATTTATTTAAATGTTGTTGAAACACACTATTTACATGGCTCCAAAGTAAAAACTACAACGTGAGGTATGTTCAAAGCAGTCTCACTTCTACCCTCCCTCTCCTCTCGTTCCCCTTAAATCAGTCCGGCCCTTGTACTCAGAATGGTCTCTTGAAAATACAAATCCTGTCACCCTGCACCCCTCCCTTCCTGCTTGAGAACATTTGCTCACTGCTCCAGCCACTTCGCAAAGGTCAGCTGGCCTCTGCACGAGTGAACCTTTGCCCATCTCTCCAGTCTCATGCTCCATCCTTCCTCTTGATGCTCCAACTAAAATGGAATTCATTCAGAGTCTTGAAAGTACAAACCTCAGTAGCACTTCTGGGTCTTTGCCAATCTCATTCCCCCTGTCTGAAACACTCACATTGCCCAGAGTCTGTGTGTGGGTCTGTCTAAATCCTACTCACCCTCTGGTATCAGCCTATTCGCTACCATCTCCAGGAATCCTCTACCTGAATCAGGGTCCTCTTGTGTGTGCCCATGGCACTCCATGCACGAAACAACCAACACACTGGTATGTATGTAATTGCCTACTAATGTGTCTGCATTCTCCGCTGAAATGTAAGCTCTGTTAGGAGAGAGACTTTGTCTTTTTGGCTCACCATGTTATCCCCAGAGTTGAAAACCTTTCCGGATTCTAGCCCACATGGTTTCTTTGTGTGTATCCAGGTACTTTTGTGCAGTCTACACACTGCACTAATAGCAGCCCTGCCTGGCATAAAGTATTTGCTCATTAAACAGCTGTTGAATTAATATTAATTATCCCTGGTTTTGGCATTTACTTACTGATAGTTTTACTGCTAATCCTCTTTTTCTCTTTACATTTTCTTTTTAGTGTTTTAAAGCATCCTTTAACAATTAAATTCCCTGAAGATGGTTACACTGCAATTTTCCAAACAACAAATTCAGGCTTGCTGTATAACTTCATTTGGGAAGGCACACGGCTTACTCCACCACACCAAGATGCCCCCAATCTATCAAAAGAGGACATGTGCTTTTTATTTGAAATATGACTCCTGTTCTCAGCTCTTTGAAGGAATAAGTGGGTTGTATAGGAGAGGACACAGCTGGAACCATTACTGTTTGTTGTACCGATAGCAGGCCCTGAACTTCATCTATTCTAAAGTGTGGGGAAATTTGGAAGCATAAAGTTTACAATCACAACTGTGCAGTTTGAGCCCCACTGTTCCTTTTATTAAAGCATGTCCTTGTGGCTGATCTGCCTTGTGGAACTCAGAACTGCCTGGGAGTTGGGAGAAGACCCTCTTCACGTACAGCGAACCTTTAGAATAATTAAAGAAATAAGTCATTTAAGTACAAAGCCTCCTTTTTTCCCACATTGTTGAAAGAAGTGTCAAAATACCACTTTTATCATAATTAAGGCTCTTCAAAACCCCAAGATAATCATTTTGAATGCTTCCTCCCATGTTCCATCGCAACATAGTCTTGCACGACAATGAAAGTCGTGCCACATTGAACAGAAAGGACAGCTATTCTGTCTTCCCTGGGTAGGGTGCATTTTACGCCCTTTCTAGAAGATACTTCAAATCTGGAGATAGTTCGCTGCTGAAGTATTTTTTGGAACAATGTTTAAAGAACAAGAAGAAAGAGTTTAAGTGCCTTACAGGGAGAATCTAGACTGAAATCTATCTCCTCTTCAAGAAT
This sequence comes from Eubalaena glacialis, assembly GCF_028564815.1. Taxonomy (NCBI): domain Eukaryota; kingdom Metazoa; phylum Chordata; class Mammalia; order Artiodactyla; family Balaenidae; genus Eubalaena; species Eubalaena glacialis. The sequence continues at coordinate 13,422,759 of NC_083731.1, read as the reverse complement.
TCTTTCCGAGGCTCCTTGTATTGCTTCCTAAAATATTTATGTGAGCAAATATCTTGACTTATCATAAAGTCTGGGATGACATAGTCAAACAAATTCATTTCTAAAAGAAGATAAACTCCCAGTGGATACTGAGGTGGCCAGCTGCCATTCAACATTTAGATCTGTTAACAGTAGTAAGTAAATATTAGTGAAAGCAGTTTTCTCATTGACTTCAAGAACGGGCAAATACATGATCATGGAAATAATTCTCTGAAGAATAGATTTAAAGATTTGTGTTAAGAAAGACTAAAAGTGACTCTTTCACATGGTAACGAAAGCAGGAGCAAAGCTTTGAGATTCCCCAGAAAATTCATTTTTCCTTTTCTGAACTTAGAAGATTTTATTAAAAAAACAAACAAACAATTTTTAACTGTATAACTAGTATACAGTAAACTACATATTTAACGTGTGCAACTTGATGAGTCTGGATATCTGTATATACCCATGAAACCTTCACCACAATCAACGTAATAGATACAACCAACTCCTCCGAAGATTCCTCATGTACCTTTGGGGATTTTTTTGGTAAGAGCACTCACCATAAAATCTATCAACTTAACACATTGTTACATGTATTGTACCGTATTGTACCGTATTGTTGACTATGGGCACTGTGTTGTACAGAAGATCTTTAGAACTATTCATCTTGCATAATTGAAACTTTATACCAACTGAACAACTACTCCCCATTTCCCTTTCTCCCTGGCCCCTGGTAACTGCCATTCTATTCTCTGCTCCTTTGAATTTGACTTATTTAGCTACTTTATAGAAGTGGAATCGTACAGTATGTATCCGTTTGTGACTGCCTTATTTTATTCCAGGTTCATCCATGTTGTCACAACTGGCAAGATTTCCTTATTTTTAAGGCTGAGAAATATTCCATTGTGTGTATATATACCACATTTTTTTGTATCCATTCATATGTTGACGGGAATGTTGGCTATTTCCATAACTTGGCTATTGTGAACAGTACTGCAATGACACAAGAATGCAGATATTGCTTAGAGATCCTGATTTCAATTCTTTTTGGTATATATCCCAAATGGGGATGCTGGATCGTATGGTAGTTCTATTTTTAACTTTTTGAAGATAAAGATGTCCGAGAGGAAGTGAAGCTGGCAAAAAAAAAAAAAAAAAAAAAAACTTCACGTTAAAGGAATACCCAGTGATATTTCATGACACTGAAGGCACAAAGAAGACAATGTTGAAAGGTGATCCAATCTTAGAAAGGAGTATGACAATTCAACAAGGCATGGAAAAGATGCTTTCTCCATGCATGTTGTAACTTCTACAATGAGAAGAAAGTAAGCTCTGTTCAAGTTACTCTTGATACGTTTTTACAAAAAATGAAAAACTTTCATTGTCAATGTGTCTAGTGTTTTCATTTATAGTATACTAAATTCATACTACTTTACTATTCATATTTTCACTATTTCCCTTTATGTTTACAAGTGACATGAAGAGCTTTTAATGTTTCAACAAAAAGTATTAAAGATCAAGAAGCAATTATAATTTTCCCCATTGATTTTTTTTTTAACATCTTTATTGGAGTATACTTCCTTTACAATATTGTGTTAGTTTCTACTGTATAACAAAGTGAATCAGCTATACGTACACATATATCCCCATATCTCCTCCCTCCTGCGTCTCCCTTCCGTGTTCCCTATCCCACCGCTCCAGGTGGTCACAAAGCACCGAGCTGATCTCCCTGTGCTATACGGCTGCTTCCCACTAGCTATCTATTTTACATTTGGTAGTGTATATATGTCCATGCCACTCTCTCACTTCTTCCCAGCTTACCCTTCCCCCTCCCTCTGTCCTCAAGTCTATTCTCTATGTCTGTGTCTTTATTCCTGTCCTGTCCCTAGGTTATTCAAAACCATTTTTTTTTTTTTTTAGATTCCATATATATGTGTTAGCATATGGTATTTTTTTTTCTCTTTCTGGCTTACTTCACTCCGTATTACAGTCTCTAGGTCCATCCACCTCACTACAAATAATTCAATTTCATTTCTTTTTATGGCTGAGTAACATTCCATTGTATATATGTGCCACATCTTCTTTATCCATTCATCGGTCGATGGACACTTAAGTTGCTTCCATGTCCTGGCTACTGTAAATAGTGCTGCAATGAACACTGTGATACATGACTCTTTTTGAATTATGTTTTCTCAGGGTATATGTCCAGTAGTGGGATTGCTGGGTCATATGGTAGTTCTATTTTTAGTTTTTTAAGGAACATCCATACTGTTCTCCATAGTGGCTGTATCAATTTACATTCCCACCAACAGGGCAAGAGGGTTCCCTTTTCTCCACACCCTCTCCAGCATTTATTGTTTCTAGATTTTTTGATGATGGCCATTCTGACCAGTGTGAGGTGATACCTCATGGCAGGTTTGATTTGTATTCCTCTAATGATTAATGATGTTGAGCATCCTTTCATGTGCTTGTTGGCAATCTATATATCTTCTTTGGAGAAATGTCTATTTAGGTCTTCTGCCCATTTTTGGATTGGGTTTTTTGTTTTTTTGATATTGAGCTGCATGAGCTGCTTGTATATTTTGGAGATTAATCTTTTGTCAGTTGCTTCATATGCAAATATATCCTCCCATTCTGAGGGTTGTCTTTTCGTCTTGTTTATGGTTTCCTTTGCTGTGCAAAAGCTTTCAAGTTTCATTAAGTCCCATTTGTTTATTTTTGTTTTTATTTCCACTTCTCTAGGAGGTGGGTCAAAAAGGATCTTGCTGTGATTTATGTCATAGAGTGTTCTCCCTATGTTTTCTTCTAAGAGTTTGACAGTGTCTGGCCTTACATTTAGGTCTTTAATCCATTTTGAGTTTATTTTTGTGTATGGTGTTAAGGAGTGTTCTAATTTCATTCTTTTACATGTAGCTGTCCAGTTTTCCCAGCACCACTTACTGAAGAGGGTATCTTCTCTCCATTGTATATTCTTGCCTCCTTTATCAAAGATAAGGTGACCATATGTGTGTGGGTTTACCTCTGGGCTTTCTATCCTGTTCCATTGATCTATATTTCTGTTTTTGTACCAGTATCATACTGTCTTGATGACTGTAGCTTTGCAGTATAGCCCGAAGTCAGGGAGCCTGATTCCTCCAGCTCCATTTTTCTTTCTCAAGATTGCATTGGCTATTCGGGGTCTTTTGTGTTTCCATACAAATTGTGCAATTTTTTGTTCTAGTTCTGTGAAAAATGCCATTGGTAGTTTGATAGGGATTGCATTGAATCTGTAGATTGCTTTCGGTAGTATAGTCATTTTCACAATGTTGATTCTTCCAATCCAAGAACATGGTATATCTCTCCATATGTTTGTATCATCTTTAATTTCTTTCATAAGTGTCATGTAGTTTTCTGTCTAGAGGTCTTTTGTCTCCTTAGGTAGGTTTATTCCTAGGTATTCTATTCTTTTTGTTGCAGTGGTAAGTGGGAGTGTTCCCTTAATTTCTCTTTCAGAGTTTACATCATAGGTGTATAAGAATGCAAGAGATTTCTGGGCATTAATTTTGTATCCTGCTACTTTACCAAATTCATGGATTAGCTCTAGTAGTTTTCTGGTAGCCTCTTTAGGATTCTCTATGTATAGTGTCATGTCATCTGCAAACAGTGACAGTTTTACTTCTTCTGTTCTGATTTGGATTTCTTTTATTTTTTTTTCTTCTCTGATTGCTGTGACTAAAACATCCAAAACTCTGCTGAATAAGAGTGGTGAGAGTAGAGAACCTTGTCTTGCTCCTGATCTTAGTGGAAACGGTTTCAGTTTTTCACCATTGAGAATGATGTTGGCTATGGGTTTGTCATATATGGCATTTATTATGCTAAAGTAAGTTCCCTCTATGCCTACTTTCTAGAGGGTTTTTATCATAAATGGGTATTGAATTTGTTGAAAGCTTTTTCTGCATCTATTGAGATGATCATACGGTTTTTCTCCTTCAATTTGTTAAGATGGTGTATCACATTGATTGATTTGCATATATTGAAGGATCCTTGCATTCCTGGGATAAAGCCCACTTTATCATGGTGTATGATCCTTTTAACGTGCTGTTGGATTCTGTTTGCTAGTATTTTGTTGAGGATTTTTGCATCTATGTTCATCAGTGATATGGGCCTGTAGTTTTCTTTTCTTGTGACATCTTTCTCTGGTTTTGGTATCAGGGTGATGGTGGCCTCGTAGAATGAGTTTGGGAGTGTTCCTCCCTCTGCTATATTTTGGAAGAGTTTGAGAAGGATAGGTGTTAGCTCTTCTCTAAATGTTTGATAGGATTTGCCTGTGAAGCCATCTGGTCCTGGGCTTTTGTTTGTTGGAAGAGTTTTAAGCACAGTTTCAATTTCAGTGCTTGTCATTGGTCTGTTTATATTTTCTATTTCTTCCTGGTTCAGTCTTGGAAGGTTGTGCTTTTCTATGAATTTGTCCATTTCTTCCAGGTTGTCCATTTTATTCCCATATAGTTGCTTGTAGTAATCTCTCATGATCCTTTGTATTTCTGCAGTGTCAGTTGTTACTTCCCCTTTTTCATTTCTAATTATGTTGATTTGAGTCTTTTCCCTTTTTCTCTTGATGAGTCTGGCTAATGGTTTATCAATTTCGTTTATCTTCTCAAAGAACCAGCTTTTAGTTTTATTGTCCTTTGTTATTGTTTCCTTCATTTCTTTTTCATTTATTTCTGTTCTGATCTTTATGATTTCTTTCCTTCTGCTAACTTTGGGGTTTTTTAATTCTTCTTTCTCTAATTGCTTTAGGTGTAAGGTTAGGTTGTTTAGTTGAGATTTTTCTTGTTTCTTGAGGTAGGATTGATTGCTATAAACTTCCCTCTTAGAACTGCTTTTGCTGCATCCCATAGGTTTTTGGGTTGCCGTGTTTTCATTGTCATCTGTTTCTAGGTAATTTTTGATTTCCTCTTTGATTTCTTCAGTAATCTCTTGGTTATTTAGTAGTGTATTGTTTAGCCTCCATGGGTTTGTATTTTTTCCAGTTTTTTTCCTGTAATTGATATCTAGTGTCATATCGTTGTGTTCGGAAACAATACTTGATATGATTTCAATTTTCTTAAATTTACCAAGGCTTGATTTGTGACCCAAGGATACAATCTATCCTGGAGAATGTTCCATGAGCACTTGAGAAGAAAGTGTATTCTGTTGTTTTTGGATGGAATGTCCTATAAATATCAATTAAGTCCATCTTGTTTAATGTGTCATTTAAAGCTTGTGTTTCCTTATTTATTTCCATTGTGGATGATCTGTCCATTGGTGAAAGTGGGGTGTTAAAGTCCCCTACTATTAT